>NW_017137284.1:179278-183904 GCF_001652005.2 Ceratina calcarata | reverse complement strand
TGAAAAGAAGACGTAGAAATATAAATCTTAAAATAGCTAGCTTGAGTTTTGGAAAATGGACTTAGGTTACTTTAAAAACAAGTGACTCGTTTAAAATCGTCTTATATGTATACGTATAATAATTGTTCATCGAGCTCTTCCTTCACAATTTTCATTTTCCTCATGTGCGGATTAATTGAATTTGAAGTTCGAACTTCCGTTAACTTCAGTTCTCCAAAACTCACACGAGTTTTTTTCCGTTGCGTAATCGATTAAACTTTAATCAGATCCTGAAGATCGACGGAGCCCCTTCGAACGAACTATAATCGGTCCGGAGATCGAGAGAAATTGGAAAGAAGGGAAATAGAATTTTCGCGTAGCGACTGGCATTCCTAGAGTTCCGTCACGTACCGATTTTTTGCCACCGACGACGACGCCTGTATTTTGGTTATATTCACCTACTTGTTAAAACGAACGTCGCCCGTTTCGCACATTTTTCCTCTTCGCGGAAAGTTGAACGTTTTGTCCGTTGTCAAGTGTGCAACTGAAGAATGCTATTGGTGATCTCCGAGAATTTTGAAACGGAAATGGGAACGTTCGAAGATTAAGAGCTCGTTGTCAGTAAAACGCAATGTCTCTAACTATGAATATACGAAATATTCGTTTCTGTATTAACCCTGTATTTCATATAATTTATATCATACGCAATTTCACTCGACGATTTTTAATCAGAATATTTTTGAACGATCAAGAATTTCAGATCCCTTTCAGACATCACTAAATCGCTAACGGGCTCAATTTTCAACATCAATTAACTCTCTTTTAACGCGAAATTGCGTAGCGAACGAGTGGATTTACAATTAATTTCAATCTACTTTTTTCATTATTTAATTAAAATCTGTTGTAAACTGTTTCTGGCAATGACAGCTGCATTTGCTGTAAAAATGTTTACGTACAAGCTTGGAAATTTAAAAATCTCATTTTCACGTATAGAATGTTCATACGTGCATTGTAAATCAAAATAATTTCTAACTAAAAATTTCTACAAATCCCAATGACCATTTCATAATTCATTTCATAAAGAATTTCTGTATTCTGGTTATAACAATAATTTATATTGTGTACAGAGATTTTGTTTACGAACAAGGGTGAAAGTTTCCTCTTGAGTGGGAAAGGGTGGGTGTGGACGCAGGTGCGACGCAGCCGAAGTCGTGGGTGGCGTCACCGCGTAAGAATCGTGGAACAAAAGGAAAGTTTCGCATGCCCTGCACGTATCTATTGTCTCGGCCGAGATGTCATCCGTCTCTGGAACGGACGTAGACGAATGAATCAAAAGGAAACGCGGGGCTCGAATTATCGAGTCGAGTCGGGTCGGTCCATCTACACAGAAAACATTCCTTGAAAGGACGTAACTCTAGTTAGGATCAAATGTGAACACAATTTTTACTTCGTGTAAATAACATTCACAATAGATCCTGCAATGATAACAAAAAGTATTACGTCCATAAAATATATTTTCAAATGCGAATACAAAAGGAAAGTTTCGCATGCCCTGCACGTATCTATTGTCTCGGCCGAGATGTCATCCGTCTCTGGAACGGACGTAGACGAATGAATCAAAAGGAAACGCGGGGCTCGAATTATCGAGTCGAGTCGGGTCGGTCCATCTACACAGAAAACATTCCTTGAAAGGACGTAACTCTAGTTAGGATCAAATGTGAACACAATTTTTACTTCGTGTAAATAACATTCACAATAGATCCTGCAATGATAACAAAAAGTATTACGTCCATAAAATATATTTTCAAACGCGAAATAAGAAATATTAATATATTTGAAAACTGATTACGAATTTCACACAGCATAATCTAAAACGAATTCAGCAACCGATAAAACTGGATTATTATATTTAAAAGTTTAATGCAACACTAACATCGGTCTGGTAAAAATCAGCAGCCAGAATGGCAAATTAAAGTCGATAATCACGCTCAGCCCGCGGCAGCTGTTTCTACAATCGCGGCACGTTCTCCCGCAAGAATTTCCGTGGAGCAGGTTTTCCAAGGCGGCTGAGAGAAGAAGTAGACGAATGAATCTAGGAATACGGCGGCGGTCGAAGAAATCTGCTGCTTTCAAGACCGGGAATCGGTTTTTTATCACGGTACCAGCCACGGTACGCCTTGGCCATGCCCGCCCCGCGTAAGGCACCGTAAAATTACCATAGACCCAAGGACTTTCCATTCGCGCGGGATCACGCGTCGCTCTGTTCTTCCCCATTCCTTTTTACGAATGCCTCGTTCCTTTTTCCTCCACCAACTGAAACTTTTCATTTGTTTCTTCGAGGACCAGTTAAGGTTTAACGCACGGAATTCCTTCCCTGATGTGTCGCTAGATTTTTCAAGATCCAAATAAGAAATGGCAATGGCTGGAAGGAAGGGGAGCGACTTTTATGAGGGTCCTCCGGCGAGAAGCATTTCTATCCGCTCTCTGCATAGAATTTATTTAAAGCTTTTCACGCAAAGGTAGTCGGTTTATGCTCTCGAGGACTCTGATTTGTGGCGACGAGCGTCCCATTGAGAAATGTTCAACCCGTCTCGACGCGATAATCACTCCGATTCTTCTACTTTAATATCTTCAACAAATTGTTAAACAAAATTCCAACACTGATTCCATATTTTTTAAATATTGAATCTAACAACACCATTTATATGACCTTAATGCTTTAAATTTGTCTGTGTGAAATTAAGCTCAAACTAAGCTTAAACTCTAGTGCTCATATAGATTTATATTTCAATTTATATAAAAAAGGGTTCCTACTAACCCGTGTAATAAATAAATAAATATATAGAAAATTTATTCCGTTTTAAATACTTTTTTGAGTCACTATTGTAAGCTTTTGCAAAATGATGATCTAATTTATAATTATTCACATAGTTAACTCAACGACACACATTTCAACTCATCTTGACGTCTGTCCGTATCTACGCATACTAATCCCTAGTATTCATATTCCTACCCTGTTTTGACAATAAAAATTGTACAATCAGGCAGATTTCCGAAGTACGTGCTTGAGCTATACAGTCTAATACAGTCCTGAAGTTTCTACTTAAGAGTCGTTGCAATTTAATTCCGAGCTTAGAGTTCAACACATTTTTGATAATTTTTTGGAAATAAAAGATGACTGCTCGAGATCTGAAATGATCTATCAAATAGTTTTACCGGTGGAACGGCTCGAGAATAAGTGGAAACTGGTAGTAGTGTGCATGCATGCAGGGAAAAATTTCAGAAAACTTCCGTGACAGGACTCTGAGACTCCGTCTTCGTTCGCTGTCCCCCTTGATATATCCAATTTCATTCCTGGATCTCCGAGAATAGCTTAGGATTTTGCTTCTCTTCCAGGACCGTCTACGTTTCTCTTTCGGCTTAGGTTATATTCTATGTGCTTTGCGCGTTTCACCCTATCCTTCTTGCTTTTTATTCACGCTGCGCCATTCAACTTTCACGTAGCCGGCCGTGTTTAAACGTATTTTTGAGCATTCCTCGGTCAACGCGAACTGCGTTCCTCCGTGCGAATATTATAAATTTTCTCTCCCTTGCTTTTTGATTTTTTTCACATTAAATAAACGCAGAAAGTTATCTGCAAGTTGGATGAACGTAAAAATAAAACGAAGCGCGTCGCGTCAAGTTTATGATATTTTTTATACCGACTTTAATAATTAATAATAACAAGTTCAAACATTATCTAATCTCTCACGCAGTTTTTTATACGCTGCTGAGAATTATTTCTCGCATTAGTATTTATCACGTTCTTCCATCGCGTTTTTCATTAGGCGAACACTCGTACTGTTGCTAAATAAATAATCGGACGAGCGTCTGCGTTAAAGTAGTCGCACAAAGGAAAGTGAATGAGCAGAAAAAGGAGATGCAAATACTTCGTCTTCGCGTTCTCGCAAATTGGTTGCGTTTTAACGTCGCGCCGGCAGCTCGCGAACCGTAACCCCCGAAAATATTTCCACGCGGCCGCACTTAACGGCCAGATAGTCGTAATACCTTCGCAGTGAATCGAGAAATTGCGCTTTTATCGCGTCGCGGAGTCTCTAAAAGCGGTAGGAAAGGGAGAGAGGATATTCAATGAATCGTAGGACTAACCTTTCTTTAATTATTCCATTAGGAATTAGAAATTTCATTTTTATGATTACAAATGATTTTTGCAGGACGATCTTCATTTTGATTTATTATAATCTATGTTAAATCTGATGTGAATTATATTACTCTGCGTCGACGTCAGCTAGATTAGTCCGGATAGATTCTGTTGATCTACTCTGGCAAGTGTCAAATTAATCCTGCGTGATTGGTGACATTCGCAGGTATTAAGTGCGCAATTAATACAGTGTCAGACCGTTAGATATATTTTGGATAAACATATTAATTCCCAAAGTTCCCTTACCCCGTTCAATAAACATTCCACGAAATTAGTCGTATGACATAAAAACATTTTCTTAATAAATTATGTATTATTATTAATATTTTTATTTCGTTTCTAATTTATACACTTTGTAATAATTTTAACTTATTTTTCTATGCAACCCCTTAAACAATTACACAGCACAGTTTATTAAACTGTGGAAAAAATCATAGTAAATTATTAAA
>NW_017137284.1:174277-178924 GCF_001652005.2 Ceratina calcarata | reverse complement strand
GGCAATTCGGATATTAATTCTTTGATTGATCAGTATTTAATTTTTACAACTCATACTTGTCAAAGACCGCAGAAAAAACGATCTATAGATTTTTAATATCATACTAGCTTGAACTCGTTCCGCCTTCATTCCCGTATAATCGTTCCTACCAGCTCTTTTTCTCTCTCCCAACGAATCCGGCTCGTGATTCAGGTGAAACCATCAATCTTTAATCAGCGTCTAATTAAAACCGCCCTCCTTTCTTCTTTTTTTTTTCCCGTTAATTAGATTTTAATTTAATGAATTTCCAACGTGCTCGCTTGTCAATTTTCACTTGGGGCAAGCCAATATTTTGTCTCTCCTTCCTTTGAAACGGATTCCTCTTTTCCCCAGAATAGGCAAATATGTATATAGCAAATATTTGAAAAATCCGACGTACTGCTTCGCAAATTAATTATCGCATTAAATTGACGCATGCTTTTTCAACAATTTATGTTGATCAAATATTCTTCTACGACGAATGGAACTTTCTTTACACTACGTTGACAATCTGAAGGATGTAAAATGGAACAATAATTCTTTTAATTCTGAAACGTCACGTTGAATCGGTTGGCATTATGCCGGGGCATTTTCATCGTGGTTTTTAATAAAACGTCGACGTCGAGGGCAAATCGATTTTTCCCTCTGCGTAATGCAATTGAATTGGTCAACAATGCGCCATTATCGGCTGGAAATAGTAACGCGATTAATGCGAAATAATTGGAGGACTTAACTGGTTTTCGCATAAAACGGTTCCAATACAATATACAGTTAAATTGAAAAGACGAAAGATTACCATCAATTCGTTTTCCTTATGAACATATTCTTAAGACGAAAATTAATATTATTATTCAATAATCGAATTGTGTATAAAACGTGAATTTTCGTGGTAAGATGAAATTTGACTTTGAAAAGCAATTTTATTCTTGATTCTCGCAGAAGTCGATTCAGATTATTTTCGTATGATCATATTCTCGTTCATATTTCTTTTCGAAAAGAAGTTTGCGTGCTGTACGATACGAAACGATATAGGGAATGCAGCAGTGAAGACGAGGGGCGCAGTCGTCAAGGAACTATATTTCGTATTCGAACATCGTTTCGACGAAACGACACGTGCCTCCTGTCTACTGGTTATGTGCAGACGCCTCTAAATACATGTACGTACGCGTTTATTTGCTGACGCATTTATCTGTAAACGATGCGTATCAATTTAGCAATTGGATAAACTAGATTCAACCTATTAGTTATTAAAATCAAGAAAATAAACGCTTACGTATTTTTCTTTTTAATTTGAATAATCGAATAAACTAATAAAACAATAACTTTTCTCATGTTTTGTAATATTTATCACGTGATTGTTATAGAGTTTCTCATGCCAAACCCGAATCAGGAAACAGAATTACTCTATCACGTACTTTTGGTTCAAAAATGAACTTTCTTGCTCTCTTAGTTTTCCTGTAATTTTCATTTTTTCCGAATATTATGCATTTTTACAAAAACGTTTTTTCGCAAACGGTACATGATAGAACAATTCTATTTCTAGATTCGTGTTTGGCATGAGAAACTCTATAAGAACCACGTGACGGATATTGCAAAATTCTTTTTGTGCTGGACAGTGTTATTGATTTTCAACAGTGATTGATTGACAACATTTAAATGCAAGGATTAATAAATGATAAAATGTTTAATAGAAAGAAATAATGTCGAATAAAATTAGAAGACAACAGGATATAATAAAAGCATGGTGGCTAAACGGTGGAACGATGGCAGACGTTTGGTAAATTCGTAGATCCGTTGAGAGAGTCAAGAAATAAGAAAAGCCCGAATGCAGGAGGGAATTTCGTATTCGACGACGGTCCCGGTATAAAGTCATAAGGGTGTAGGGACACGAATATAACTGTTTATATGCATATGCCTCTGCCGAGGTTTCTCGTTACGTAAGCATATTGCGTAGCAGCCGCACGGCCCTTCGGATAAAAAGAAGCTCGAAGGAGGAAACGAAACGACTGCTTAAAATGAAGTACTCTCCTCCCGGAGAGAGTAGCGTCGTCCCTCCGAGGGCAAGAAGTTTCAGAGATTGGCATTGTTGCTGCTCGATCAACCCTTCACGACCCAATCCGACATTTTTTATTTCAAGTACGCAATCCGTGATCAAATACAAATATCATATTAGTTCGAAGAAAATAAGAGACCGTTTTAAAAACGTTTTCAATAAATTTGTAATAGTTGCAATTTTTCATTGCTCTTACTTGGTTGGATCGTAAAAAGGGAACCGGTAGACGTTATACGGTCCCGTACGTCTTAAACCGGCGCGCATGAAATTCCAGGACGCTGCAAAAGTAGCGAACAATACGGCATAAATATTTATATCCCTTTTTCCGGGCGGCGGCTCGCGCGCGTTCACCCTTTCTGCGACAGGCTGCGTCCCTTGTGAAATAACCTAATGAAACTTTTTAATGTACCCACACGAACTTGCCGCCCGTACGCGGTCCCCATTTTCTCCAATCTCGCAGGTTCGAGGGCTGGGCTGCTACCAAGCCGTCGAACTTTTACATTTTGCTTCACCTATCGGGTGTACAGTTTTTTTTTAACCTCGTTTCGAGACACTTTCGTTTCATACTCTTCCAAAACGTTGCTTGGGTAAAACGTGATTGAAGTTCGTCTGATATGTAATTAGGCAATGAGAAAACCAGATAAAATGATTCGATTTTTTTTTACGAAAATAAACACGTGATTCGAGTTGAATACAGACTGGAGATATTGTTTTGTATTTGTTGGATGTGTATGAAAATACGTCGCGGAGGAAACAGTTTTTATCTAAAGAGTACACGGGGCGTGCGTGTAGTGGTAGGAAAATAAAAGTAGAGTGTCGCATACGGTAGTAAGAAAGAACATTGCGAAGAGCAATGTACACGTGTATGACGACTGTGCACACGTACAGCGTCGATTTTTATGAAACTGTCTTCAAGTTTTATATCCTCGACGAAGTCCTTGTCTCCGGGATTATTGGACGTAGAAAAAAATCTACGGAGGGAAGTCTGAGAAGTTTTATGGTTTTCAGAAAGTAACAAGCGTTACAACAATGCCAGAAATTAATCAGAAGATATGAAGGAAAAACAAATTTAATTTGTGTTAAGTGATTCATTTACAGTGGCTAAAAAAAGTACTGATATAGTTTAAATCGGAATAATTTTTTTAATATTGAATAGAACACAATTTTTTATGAGATCCCAGATGGCCTGAGCAAAAATAATTTCTTCAAAATTTTTAATGCTCAATTTAAATTCAATAATAAAATTTAATGTCGTTCTGAGATTACAAAAGATTAAAAATTTCACAAATAGAATAGACTTTCAGTCTAAATCTATCTATAAATCTTGACCTCTGCCTCTACCTATCTTATCCTGCCTTATCCTATCCTTAGTATGAAAATTGCCAATACTTTTTGGAGCCACTGTACATTTTAATAAACTGCAAACATGTAAATGTCGATTATCTAATTTTTGAGTCGATAGCGTAACGTAGCCGCGATGCTCGAACTTATGGAGTTGCGATGCGTACAGAAATTATGCGACGAGTTGAATGCGTTTACTGGCGCATCCACGGTTTGATACGGGTTTGAATTATTTCACAGCGTCTGATAGCGCGTTTCACAGTTATCGCGACAGAACGCGCGCATTTAACATTAACGACGTCGGAGCGTTTTGAACCGGTCGTACGAACCGTATCGCCTTAATTGCCTAGTATTTCATCGCAATTATGCATATTATGACAACCGGACAATCCTACTCTTCTTATCTCCCACGAAACGATGGTTCATGTTTTACAGTTTTCAATATTTTTTACCTAAATCGATGTTTCGTTTTGTAAAATGGAATCTATATACCTTTTGACGCGTCGAACAATTTATACGAACTGTGCGGAAGAGATCTGTTTGAAAGTTTCATTAAACGCGTGATTGCTCGTGGTGTCTGCATCAAGCTATTCATCGAAAATTCATTTTCGTGCGGAAATATTCGAACGCGGGATGGTTACGACTGGGGAATGCCACGGTCGTTCGAAAACACACGGGATCGCCGGCTAACGAGCGACATCGTTTCACCGATTCGTCGGAATCCGACCTATTCGAGGGCCGATCGGGCGGGGAGGAAAACCCGTCGACGATTTGTCGTTTCGAACCGTCCGCTCCTGTCCGGATCCGGATTCGATTCGAAATGCAACGCGACCCCGCCGCCGCGCCGGTCCGGTCCGATCCGGCTCGGCTCGGCGCGGCGCGCCGCGGCATCGCTCTCGCGTCGGCACGCTGCAGGGTATCATCCGCAATTTCCGAAATGTATTACACGGCTCCGTCCTCGCGGATGATCGGCCCAATTCGGCCCTCTCCCCTGTTACCCCGACCATTGTCTGCTTTTGTGCTTGCGTCGGTCGAATTTTCTCCATTCTCCCTACGATGATTAGGAAAATCGTGATTGAAGGCAACGCGCAAGGGGGAATAATCGCTTTAGCCGATATTTCTCGACCAGGCGAAAAATATTGATTCTATAACAACTACAGTGACCATATTTTTGGGTGCGACGTCGGGAACAAAAAAAAGAGGTGGAAGTTATAACAACACACGAAGCGCACATG
>NW_017137284.1:172633-174256 GCF_001652005.2 Ceratina calcarata | reverse complement strand
CTGTCATACGCGAATTACGAGGTGACAAGTAACATCGCTGGGCCAAGTTTGGATTTATTTCGGTGTTGATGGATCCAGAATTTCATTAATAAATGAACGCGGTAACGCCGGTAACCGGGAAATCTGATACCGGGTTTGAATAGATGGAACGGAGGAAGAATGCCGGTGATCTCGTCCGTAAACACCCGATAAAGATATGTACGATAGAGGGCTTATTAAAAATCCAGTATCCGATATATTCGCGCATCCGTTATTAAAATAATCATAAAGTAAATCATGTTAAATTCTCAATGTTTACTGTGTATTAAAATGTATTTTATATTTTAACGATTTAATTACATAATTTATGATAATCGAACCGCTCTTCCAGTACACGTTTTAAATGAGAATTCTTATATTTGTAAATTTTATTCGAAGCTACTGTCACTCTGACGGTAAATACGTATGTTAAAATGTACAATAACGGTAATGACCCATCAAGATGATTCATAACAGGGTTGAAAACGTTGCAAGTCACTATCGTTTCCAGAGTGACCGGGGAATGGGTGTTAATAACGGCGAAGTGCTATCAGCCGGTGGGTCGCGTTGAAAGCAGAGCAAAAAATGGTAACGGAACGGGGAAGCATGTTTAACGGTAATCCAATCGATCCGCGCGATAACGAATGTATACGTTCGTCGGGCAGATTTATCAGAAGACCTCCGGCGCGCCGAAGAGAACCGATTTAATTCGCGAAGCGTTTTAAGGCCGAAAATCCAATCGGCGGGACACAATGGTCGCACGTCGACAGATGTCTATCTCTCAATTTCCTGAATGGAAAGTTTCCGTGCGTAGGTATGTGCCTAGACACATATGTAAGTGCATAAACTGTCGCTGATTCAACGCGTTTTCGTGCCGCGATTGACGTCGAGCCCGAATTCCCGCTATGACAACGCGTTTTGATGGACAAACGTCGACGAAGAATAGTTAGATTCATTGACAGTGAAAATGCCTTTGTTATGCTTGTTCGAAAAACTGTGGATTTCGGTATTTTTCAGATAGCTCTAGATTTTACTGTACAATAATCCCATTCAACCTGAAACTGGATCAATTGTTTAGAATGCTAACGAATTTAAAAGGATCCGGTCCCCGGATAAATTCAACTGAACGTTCTACGTTAGTCCTGTTATGGATATACTTGTAGAATTCATGATAAATAGTTTGATTCTCGAAAAGTCGAGCGGCGTAGAAGTGGTATAGGTCGAGGAAAAGCTCGGCGCAACCAATTTCCATCGTGTCACCGGATTACTGTATTTTTCAGAGGCCCGGGGACGGAGTCGGAGATGAGGGGGGGAGAGGGTTGTATCAGCCACGTAATAAATAGTACCGTTTGCCGGGAGAGCTCGGGGCTACTTAAAGGCATGCTTTCTCACTGTCGCGAGTAATGTAACAGATTAATGTCCCATTTTTCGAGGCTCAGTATCTCTGCTTACGGCGAATACTAATGCACTCCGTGATACGTACGCCTAATAAAGTATATAGTCTGGAAACAACTCCGACGGCCGCGTCTCTCTTATTTTTACTGTGATTAACGTCCGAAGTGTGTCGGGTAAAAATATTGTCCTAGTCGAAGTCAACATCTTGTC
>NW_017137284.1:170559-172164 GCF_001652005.2 Ceratina calcarata | reverse complement strand
GAGGATTATTGAATTGTATATAATAAAGATCGCCTCATAAGGAAATAATACATACACTGGCGGGATTTTAAAAAAATGTAGCCGCGCGGCAGGGTTTCAGTAGTTATGTCGCGTCTCCGGAATCCTTGTTACGCGATTCACCCCTTTTTTCGTCCCGGGCACTTACACAAGCCGAAAGGAAGACTCAGTTTAATTCTCGTGCCCACCCCACGATTCTCTATTTCTATCTTTGCCGATCCCCTGCCCCTCCAGCGATTCCCCTAATCCCGTCCCTCCCGGAGGGCCACTAGGAACCTTCTATAATCAAATCCCACCCTAACCGCTCCACCCCTGTGTACCCTCTTCACACGAAAGGAATGTTAATGCGACAATGCCTCTGTTCTGACTCACCTCGCTTTACTGCTAGCTGATTCTCCTTCTCTCCATTTATCTCTCCCTCTCTCCTACCCTATGTACATTATCGCTTTCCTTCTTCGCCCGAGTTTTTCGTCTCTTTTGCACGTCCCTCTCTTTCCGCGTCTTTCTTCCCGCTTCTTGGGTAGTCGTTTCTCCGCAGAAGCACCTACCGTGTACCGAAATGAGAGTTCTTCTCGCTCGGAGCCACCCCCTACCTGCATCCACCCTTTCCTTATTTCTACCCCCCGGTCCCCCTCGCTACCCTTCCTCCTTTTTATCGCTCTCACTCGCTTGCAATTCCGTCCGCGCGTACCCCGGCCTCGCTGTTTCGCCCCGTTCGTTCGAGTCCCGATTTTTGTCCCCGTACTTTCGCCTCGCTCCAGTTTGTACCGCGATGCGCGCCCGTCTTTTGTTCCGCGATTACTAGAATCTTTCCTCGCAGCAACTCGTCCTGATTTTCTTGCCTGTCCTCGCTCCTATATCCTAGCGCGTGATTGTACTTCAATTTTTTGGTCACTCGTTTCTTGTACCGCTCCCTATTTTTAAGCTCGACACTTTCCGTCGCTGTTTCCCCCATTGCGAACAATTCTGCGCCGTTGTTAAGCACACATTCCTTTCCGGACATTCTCCCCGACTCCCGAGGACTCCCCACAAGGATTTTTCCATCGGCACCCTTTTCGTTACGATATTTCTCGCAACCCTTTGTCTCTCACGCTCTATTTTATCACCTCTAGGAAACTCTATCGTTCACATAATGACCCGATAAATAGCAGTATAATCGATTTTTTTTTCTTTCTTCGTCTGTGCCGTTCACTTGAACTTTACGGTCGCCATATCAGCGAGAGGATCTCCTATCAGTCTGCCCATCCTGGTCCTTTTCATATTTCTTTGAACCTGACCGCGTGTCCTTTGATCCTCCGTATGCCCCCGGGGCCGCGCGGCCGTCAGGTTCAAACTGAAACGGCAAGATTGGGCGGACGCGCCTTATTCGCTCGGAAGTGATTCGCGATGCTACGGGGAAAACTCGCTGTTGAAGGATCGTGAACTCAGCTACCTTTTCAAGAACCCTCGAGTGATCCTCCGCTTTCCTTGCGAAGTTAATTGAAACCCGCGAGGACTCACCTTTTAATATTTATCCACCGTTTGACCGAGAGTCTTCCCTTAAATACTGCATCAATAATTGCGCCCGTTTTACGGTTTCACTTGAGA
>NW_017137284.1:160311-170170 GCF_001652005.2 Ceratina calcarata | reverse complement strand
TTTTATTTATTAAATGTGATGATAAATGATTCTCGGTATATAAAAATTGTAATAGAACTATCCTAGTAGCATTAAAACAGAGCCTGAAATGTACTGAAACAAACCCTGAAAAAAGCTTCAACTATCTTCTTTCATCTTCAATCAGTTTGATCCTCTCTGTACATATCATTCCGGTATGATTGATGCGTGGAGGCGCGGTCTCGGTAGCAAGTTGCTGGAACGATGTTGCTGCCAGCTGTCGTTACGAAGATAGTTTGTACCAGTCAAGTTTCATCGCCGCGCTAACTTAGTTTAGCCTCGGACGTAAAATCACTGCCTCCCCCTCGACTGTTCAGACGGATACATACACACAAACGCGTGTTGCATCGCTTCCGATCGGATCGGCCCGATTCGGCATCGTAAATCTCGCGCGCGTCTCCGCTTTTCAAATCCTCTCGCGTACAGTACCCGCTCGGATTCACGAGATGGGATGGAAAAACGTTTCAGTTTTTAATATCATCTCTCTGCCCCTTCACGCGATTCTTCTACAATTACGTTGAATAAATATTTGCGATGTTAAAAGTGTAAGGAAAAATTGTATAATGTTTGTGTCATCTTTTTTTTTACATTTTGCGGTTGTGTATCGCTATTATTGCTAAAGATCTGTCTATCGATTCTGGCATTTGAAGAAGCTAAGAGCAAAGCAGGCGTGAATGGATAAAGTAATCCGAAGCTTCCGGTAATTAATGGAGTTATACGGCTGTTAAATGGGGCCAGTAACGCGGCCAAGTGACCCTGAGCTATGCAAAGCCTGATTTCTGTTCGAAGAATCCTATCTCTCTCTCCCTCTCACTTGCTCTCTCTCTCTCTCTCTCTCTCTCCATTCGTCTGATTCTCTTCCGGCAAACGAGCGTGTTCGGCGTCGCGTCTCTTGCTCCCCATTCAACGATCGTTTGACATCCGAGAGAACGGGGAGACGCCGCCGTCGGGCGAATGCCAGTCGAATTACCGTGAATCGAACTCCTAGCAGCCACCATCCAGCGTCTCCCGAAAGCCGTTCCCCGGGGACGAGCGAGCCCCGGGTCTTAGCGCATTACCGGTTATATCGAATTCCGAGACCCGAAAACGAGGATCGCTCCGTACCGTGCCGTGCCTAGCGCACGCCTCGACACGCTTCCAGTTTGCATTGCAATCTCAAGTCGTGTACCTAAAATACTATAGCGTAGCTGCGGGATCAAGAGTGTGCAATGAACTCTTTGCGGTTCTCTTGTATCGCGATTCAAAGGGATGCCGGGTTAATGTGTATCTTGGCTCGTGTGGCGAACTAATGAAGACATCGGATAGGGTTAAATGTTTCAACCCTTTGATCCTCGTTCCACTGTTTTATGAAAAGATTCGTTGGATTATTTAATAATATATATATATCAATTAAAGAGAAAAGTTCTGTTCCTTTGTGAAGTAAAAGAGAATAAAAAGAAAAGTAAAAGTTATATTAATGGAGATTCATTTATTAACCCAATTCTAATAAGATTTCCCTAGCGTATTTCGTTAGTTTTATTTTATTGTAATAATTTACAAGGGTAAACTTTTTCTCTCAGAAACCTTTCTTTTTATAATTAAAATTTATTTTCGTAGAATCTACGTGTCACATAATGTGCAAAAATTATAGCATAAAATGAACATTACAAACGGAACTGAACTTTAACAACAGTTCCATTCGGTGGAATCTAGAACCTTGCCGGAAATTAAAAGTAAAAAGGTGTCGTTAAAAGACAGTGCAAAGTACATGTATAAGTTTGAGAAGTGGAAATGTTGGGATTATTTCGAGATCAAAAGTCAATTAAGGATGGAAGTTTAAGAATGGATTGTGAATAATGGATAGAGTCATCGAATTCAAGTTCATCGATCAGCAAGAATGAAGTCATCGTGGAACGAATATTGAATGTTTGTAGTTTAAACGCAGATAAGTCTAAATAATGTCTAGAATAGAAATATGCATTTTGAAATTGTTATTATTACACGTGACACTTTTATGACACTTGTAAAACACGGTATTCGCGCAATTACGAAACGTTTTCATCTGAAACCTGGTGAAAGGAACAAAAGGAGAAGAGCGATGAATTCCATCGTGACAAAACGCGAACGCCGCCCCCTTGATCCGGCTCTCGGTCCGTCGGAGTGCGGCAATCAACGAGCGTCAGATTTACGGGTGCATACATAGGGTCAACTGCATTAACCGGCGCCAACCAGACCAGATAGAGAGGGTAGGACGGAGCAGCGGGTGCGTGGAAAGCGCTATCAGCCGAAACACATTTTCCACGTGCGACTGCCCGCCATTTTTCACGGTTCGTTTCCCGCGAAATCGATTTATCACCGGGAGCGAAACCGGCCCGTACCCGTTGCTCCTCTCGAACGAATGCCAGTTAGCCTCGCTCCTTTTACGTTTTATTGGCCCCTTCTTCAGACTCTCGAATTACCCTAATCCCGTTCTGAGATTTCGGAGGCATTTCACTCTGATTAAACACCTCCGACGGTACAATACACTCGGTCATAAATGTTCAACTTATAAGATTCACATCCAGCCAGGATACCATGGCACTTCCAATATCATGACCCCATAAAATGTACGTAAAACTGATCTAGCCATTTATCAATATTTATGAGTCTAGTATTTTCATATCAAAATCACATCGAGCAAGATTTGAATGATTGAAATTATGATATTTTTCAAATATATTGTTTTGCAATTTAGTCCAAATATTAATTCGTAGCAAACCGAGCTCGACACATGGTCATGCATTAAATTAACATCAAATGCATTGTCTATTATCATTGTCCAATTATAATAAAGTCAGCTTATAGTCAATCTGTATTACGTACCGGTTAACACATAATAGGTATACTTGAAAGGCTGAATTTAATAGTTCATGAAATTAAACAATTTGGCTTCGCAGTGACTGTTTCATTTCATTCGCAGTAATTCTCTAGTTCGATTAAACATTTATGATAAACAATTGCAAAATTTCATTCCAGATATAAGTTTGTTTTAAAATATGAGGAATATGTATGCATTTTTATTCTCTGCAGATCTACTCCTTTTATAAATCCTCAGTCTAATGGTTAAAAGAATTTAAGGCAGTTTAATCAGTTAAAACTCGCGAAGTTCAAGCGTTGGCAGAAGGTCGCATTTCCTTACAGTCAGACCCACGGCCGGGATATTAAGGAAGGGCAAGGTCAACGGTTAGCACCGTTATCTCGCCGGCGAAAACAGCTGTTTGCTTATCGCGTCCCGACGCCGTGCGTCCATCCCGTTAAACGTAACGACCTCGCCGTTTCTGTCCTCGCTTCTCCTCCTGGCCAATCTGATCTCGAATTACCAGCGACTCGCCACTTACTCGACCCTCGCGCCTTTACCCTTCCCTCGGCTCCTCGAAATAGCTACTTTTCCTAAAGTCCGAATTACGGCCCCCCCGGACAAACTCGATACCCCGCGGGAATACATCAGCCGCGAACGCGATAATGCACCCACCCCCCGGTTACCACTGGATCAACATCCGTTTCCTGATATCGCGATATCCTTCTTTTTATATCCGCCATTTCAACCGAACTTCAACCGTGATAAAATGCTCATAACTCCTGGATTATCTGTTTTAGTGCTTGCATCGTTTTATGATTCTTTACTGCTGGATCGTGGTAATAAAATCTACTATTAGATAATTTGATGAATTATTATAATATTCAAATTTCTTTATGATTAATTACAAGTTTTTCTTGTATTCTATTGCAACCTATTGACCTGTTAGCTGCTTTTAACGAGTATACTCGTCGTGAAGAAATGGCAACAGTTTGTGTCATGACGAGTATATTCGTCATGCATAAAAAGTAGTTACAATTTACTGTTTAAATTACAATTTTAGTGAAAATTAAAATATATTCGTAACTTCAAAATATATGAAATATTCGGAGGCCAATCGAAACGAAAGAAAAAAGAATATCCAAATAATTATTATAAAAGAAACTATGTATAGTATAAATTTTTCTGCTTAGTTTTTGCGACTCTATTTAGATCGCCAGACAATTCATCGTTCTTTATTTTATCAAAACAAATTCTAATTGCATCCACACATTGTCCTCCAGTCACGTATTATGAAAGCTTAAGAATTCTTGAAAATAGAATAATGATGAAAGCACGTGATGGAAATTGCGCTTCGAATAGAATAGATAATATTGAAGTTACATGTACATGCGTGCAGAGAAATATCTGGGGTTTGCACGCCACGTTTACGAGGTAAATTCACTTAAGGCGGGGAACTATGTTTACGCAGAAAGTTCGCCCGGGAGTCCCGCGAAGGGGCCTCGAAGTATTTAACTCCCACTGACCAGCTTTTGAAGCTGTTCGCATCAGCGATGTACGGATTTCGGTCTGCAAACTAAACAACGTAATTGTCGAGAATTTAATTCACATTACGCATCAGCGATCCCTACGTTCAGTTCATCACAAATCGAATTTCTGGACGAAGAAAGAGAACGACAGAAGCTTTGCGATCGTTTGTTTGCATTCACGATATAATATAATACGATTCTGATGTTCATTCGTTACTTCTATGCATTCAATGCGCGATTGTTTTACTGAATTGTTCATACAGTTTCCTAAATGACGAACCAAGTACTCGCTCTTCCATGTAAAATATTAGTTCTGTAATAGCTGACGCATGAAGCTGTAGATCGCCACTTTAATAAAAAAATGGTAGTCTAGCCAGTGCATTCACCCTTCCTATATATATATTTAAATGCCTCCCTCCTTTGTTGAGAAGTCCCTATTTTTTGTCTTTACCACACCGGACGCCACACGGATCGAGGAGGCTGGCTACGCCGATCCGAACAACAAGCGATCGGATCGAGGCGACGCTGTCTTGCGGACTCGCGATCGATAAGAGTTGCACGCGTCTCGCGTTTCTTACATTTTGTATTACTAGTTTGATTATTAAATACCAGATATTAAAGTTCATATCGGAGTGTATCTTTATCGTACCCTCACGCACCTGTTCAACACTCCTGAACCACGTAAAAGTTTCAACACTACAGACACGCGAGCCTGTCTTCTTTTAAAATTATCGGTATTTTTTTATTCCTTGCCTTCCCATTTGCCTGTACTATAAAAGATCATGTACATACATATATCCATTATGTGATATCAAATTTAAAAAGATATGATTTCACTTTTATTAAGGATCACGGAAAACGACTGAGTTTGCCGAAGTCAACGAACAGAAATTTGTTAGAAGTCGCGGTAAGACCGGAACAGCGCACGCCAACTGTTCTTCCTGTTTAATTCAGTCGCGACCGGAAGTGCTCCGATCCATACGTAATAACGTCGACGCTTATTAAATCTGGCGCTGGTGCCTACAAGACGATTAAAATTCCTCGAGATCTCGAGACGCGCGAGGGAGGAAGTAAGGAAAACGGGAAAACTTCCTAGCGGAAAAGAGGAC
Organism: Ceratina calcarata; assembly: GCF_001652005.2. Taxonomy (NCBI): domain Eukaryota; kingdom Metazoa; phylum Arthropoda; class Insecta; order Hymenoptera; family Apidae; genus Ceratina; species Ceratina calcarata. The sequence goes on along the minus strand of NW_017137284.1, from coordinate 164,699 downwards.
GCGCGTTGGATTCTGCGGCTTTCGCCGATTCCGCTTTAATTCTCTCGCGCGCCGCCGCCGACTAGACAAGGTTTTCTTTAATCCCGAACAGCGCGACAGACCGGAGTGTAGCCGCGCTTTGAATTTCAAGCGACACACCGTTGTTAACCGAGCTGGCAAATTTAATGTAATTCAATTGCTATCGTCCCCCATAAAAATCCCGCGGTAAAAGCTTCCCCCGTGGAAATTCTTGATACCTTCCACGTGAACTTTGTTGCTAATTCCCCCTTTTTTTCTACAAGAATTTCATCGATTTCTTCTACTAATGGGAAACGTTGCTTCAAATGAAACAAGATGGTGTCCAATTAAACGGTTTCAAGCTATTTTAATATGGATGGAATTTAATGCAGTAAGGAAGTTCATTAAAATGTATGTTAAAAATTTATTATTTGATACTCTTCTCATATTTGTACTAGAATTTGATTGATAAAACTTTGTTGTTTGAAATGGAGAAATTAATTCTCTTTGGGGCTAGATCACGTAACTCAAAGAGTTAAATGATTTATTAAAAATTTCACCCTCTATATTGAAGATGAAAGAATTTATCAAATGCAAAGTAAATATTAGAAAATTATTTGATTGAGTTGCAGTAATGAGATAGTCTATCAAAGAACCGGGGCTCGCTTAAGCAATGAATTTTAAAGCACAAGGGGCTGACTGACTAACCCGTAAGCGAACCCTTACGTGGTAACGCAACGTAACCCATCAAACCCTTGTCCCGGTGGGTGTACCTTCGACGCTGTTTAACTTCCAGCTGAATTAGCTTCCATCCACCTTCGGGCTTGTTCTCCGCACATTGTTCTCCACAATCTAACTCGACGTCGTTTACATTTCGCGGTGGCTAGGGCTAATATTTAAGCCATATAGGTACTCTAGGTGAGTCGTTTCACCCTAAGGGGGTGCACAAAAGAAAAACCAGGTCGATTACGATGCGCAAATAAATATTTGACAACCACGGAATTACGAGGAATAATTAATTTTTGTGTTGGATTTCATTTTCGAAAATTAATACCCATCGTTCTAATAATTATTTTATTTAAATTTATAATAACTACGTGTGCGACTGTTCATACAATGAAAATGAAGCTTCGAAAGAGAGCTTCACCTTGGAAAGGGTGTACGTATGCATGCACCGGTGGTAGGGAAGCAAAAAATTCTCTGCTGATACGTGAGATATTCGAGCGATTTCTCTCTCATCCAATGGTATTCGGGATCGTTAGCCGTTTCGCCGTGAAAGAAAGTAATACCATTCTCGCGTGTGACTCGTGGAACGCGAAGCAGGGGGCTGGTAACCCGTAAGTGGGTTCAACGCGGTAACTCGACTCAACTGCCCCTTTATTGCGGGCTATTCGTCAAGGAGGGCAACTTACGAACCTCCTCCAGAACCCCGCCTCGACACCTCCCCGCCCGATCCCGGTACCACCTTTCTTCTTCGTCCGTGAAAAGTGAATTATCCGTCTGAAACGGTTACCCATTGTTTCGTTTCGTTTTTATCTTCGCCCGGTCTTCTCGCGTGCCACGAAGAGAAAGGGTAAAGCTCCCTCCTTCCTTACTGATAAAGACGGCCAGCTTTTAAATGCCCGTCTGCGTTTTGTGGCCCCGATGTTGACGTGCACCGTGCGTTTGATTTATGGAATAAGATTAGGCGAGCAATTCCCCTGCGCAATTCTTCTTCCGTTTATGCGGGATAACAGGATTTAAACTTTGATTACAGAGATACTGTGAAACATCAGTTTTTTTCGCAGCATAATGTAGCCTAAAAATAATTGAAAAAATGGAAACGTATTCTGTACGCAGGTGAGGCTACGATTTATGACAGTCAATAGAAGTGTCTCTTCACTGATACACCTTTAACGTCAATTTTGTAGTAATTATGGCACAGATAGTAGCGCAGTATATCCGGTTACGGATATTTGCTGTTTTCATAAAATCCGACGTTGAATTTACGGGCATGCCGGATTGCATAGGTGGAAATTATACCGACCGCAAATTTTACGGGTGCCGCTGGCTTACGGGGTTAATTTCGACTTCTATAACGACTTGGCGGATGATGCTGCGGTTCGCGTTGCTGTTCCGAGTATTCCCCTTGGCACGCGGACTCCATTTCAGCAATAATTATTTTTTTTTTTCTTTCAAGTAAAATAAATTTTATTTCTATCTTCACTTTACGTAGTTAAAAATAAAATATGAATCTTAAGTTGAGAGACAATATGAGGAGAATCATTGAATGGATGTGTCGGTCGAGTTACTTAGACTGTCAGACAAGTCCAGTTCTTACAAAGTTATACTATTATTATTATAAAATCTGAATCATACTTAAAAGATGATGTGACTAGAGAGAAGGTCAATGATCGAATGGATGTGTGTGTGCTAAGCTAGTTACATTGTGAAGCAAAATGAATTGTTATAAAATTAGATCATTACTATTATAAAATCTGATTTAAAATTTGAAAATGGAACGTTATAAAGGAAATCCAGGTAGTTTGCTGTCGAGGGTATTCAGGATTCCCGTGGAGCGAAACAGCGTGTTCTTATCGCGGGAGATAGAGGAAAAAAGATGGAGGGAGGTCGATGAGGAACATCGAACCGGTAACACCTCTGGAAAGGTTTCGCGTAGCAGGCCTCGTGCTCGCAATAAGGATCGAGAGCGGCATCGCACCGGCTCTGGTGCCTTTCCCGGGCACCCTCTCTCACTCGCAGACGGAATGTTTTGCATTTTAAGAAGGTGTCGGATATCCTTTGCGCTACGCGTAGACAGGCACTCCCACGTCGCGTCGGGTCGGCCGGCATCGGGAATGCCGTGGCGAAGGGTGCCCGAGGCGAAGGGATGGGCGACGTCTCCGTTGAAATCCAAAGTAATTCACGGGGCTGTATTACGTGCTGCTAGGACACTCTCGCCCGGTTATCCGGGAAAATCGCAGTGGGTCGTGTGTCACCGGCGAACGAGACGACACTGATAACGTACGTTCTATCCGATAGTGTTTGCATCAATCTTTTCAAATGTTCATTTACAAATACTATCGCGATCACGACTTATTTTAATCAGCCATTTGCGTTATTAGTTTATACATTATGTACACAGTTTTTCATTAATTGTATTAAATATTATATCAAGTCATCAGTTATCAATTAGTATATAAATTACTGTATCAATTATTATATGTATGAAACATTTTATTAAATATTTTATGAAGTATTACAATATGGATCAAATTAACAATTGACAATTTTTAATTATAAATGATTTGTGCAGTTCTTTCCATATTTGCATGACGAAAACAAGCAATACCAATAATAGAAGGCTGAGGGGAGATATAAGAATGTTAAAATACAATACACTCATGACGATAGTATTATCTTCATTATTCGAACTACACGCGGGTAGAGTTCGTTATTACCATATAACAGGCTGCGGGATTTTGAACTCGTCTGGCCTTTCATAAAGTTGTATAACGCGAAATTCATTGTTCTCCACTCTCTCGCGTCCGCAGCTCGAATTCCTGACACGTGAAATGTATATTTCTTTTTTTATTCGCCCAGCCGATGCGTGAAGATAATTTCGTTTGACGGTAACGTTTCGGGGTAATTACGTTTGCGCAGAACGCGTGGAATATTGGTGGCGCTATTCATTAACTTGATTTATTATGAGAAAGAATATACGTTTCATTAGGAGTCATGTTACATTTTTTTAGTACGTCGATACAGTTTCTAATTTTAAACAATTTTTATTTAAAATCATAATGCATAGAAACAAACTTATCTACCTCATTTCCTTTATTTATTATTATAAAGGATGTATGTTTAATAAGGAACTACATTAATGTTGCACGTTTGATTAAACGTTGATCGGATTTCGAAATTTGAACATTTCCTTAGCGCGGATCCATCGAAACCAAGTTTGTCCTCGTCTGTCAACGTCATTTCTAGCCTGGCTATAAATACCGGGTTCTCTTCGAAAGGCTGGCAAACACAACCGGACTCGAAAAATAAGGGAAAAATCCTGCGGCAAAGGAGAGACAAAAAGAGAAAGGGATTCTGAGGTTCTGGTCGGTGCGGCAGCGTGGTCATTCCACGGGAGCCGGCTGTGAAGAGAGATAGTAGAATTTAATCGAGTCCTTATTTACCGGGCCCCTTGCTCAAAGAACCCACCGGGCTGAAACCGATGCGGAAACCGTTCGTTTCAATGTTCGGCGCTTGGTAAACTTTGCTTTCTCCGGCATTGAAAACCGGAACACCTAACGATAGATACTCCTCCATTTCGAACGTTACGTTCCTGGTTCTTTAAATTGTATTCAACGTAGACTTGCAATTATCGAATTCATAAGCAGGCTTTCGCGGGAAACATGCTT
>NW_017137284.1:156318-160302 GCF_001652005.2 Ceratina calcarata | reverse complement strand
GAGCGTTTACAATTTCTGCACATTCAATTCATTTATGTATTCATCATATTTGCAGTCGATTCGTTGGACAAAGGGCACGATGGATTTTTATTCGGAATATTTTTATAACTTTTGATGAAACTGGAAAATTAAAATTTATCTGGTGCTTTGTTACAACGACGATCGCGATGGGAGGTAAGACCGTCTCGGCGCGCGAAGACAAGTAGAAAATGAAAGCAATTTTAACAGAGTGCGGAAAAATCAATGGGAGTAGTGTACAGGATAAAGCGAGGAGGTTCAAAGGAATGCACTTTGTTCTCGGAAGCAATTCGAGGGGATGTTTATTTAAATTTTCAGGTAATTTACATCCACTTGCCGTGGCGAGTATCGCTTTCCATCTCCCCCTTTTTTTCCATTCCGCCCGAGTGCACTCTTATTTAAATCATGATATTTGTCTTCACGCCATCAAGATTCCTTAACAGATATAAATAAATTACCTTAGCAGATCCGTAAAATATGAAGCAGTTGAATATTTAATTAAATATCTTATTTATTCGTAATTTATGTTTCCACTGCAAAGATAGAGATAGGAAATTTTGCAAACTGAAACACAACAAAACAAATCTCTGAATAATAAATTAAATGGAAACTGACGAGAGTGAAAACCTTGGGAAGGCTACATTGAAACGGGCATTCCGAGGGATGAGAAAGTCTTGGTTATTAAAAGAGAAGTCTAACCTATTTAACGATCCAAATAATTTATCATATATCCGACATCAAAGATAAGCTTTCAGAATGTTTTAAATAAAGCATACACCCACAGTAGCTACCTGTCCCCAAAGAATCTTAAAGGATGAAGAAAATCAAGCTTGCAGTCGCTGTTAAAGGCAGTGAGATGTATAGATGTAGAGAGGGACGAACTCTTGTAATTCCCCGTGGAATGAAAAGGGTGAAAGTTGCCTTCCTGTAACCATTCGACGTCGAATCTTTATTTAAATTTTAAAGCTTTTTACTACCTACACGCGCATACTTTTGTGTCAGTCTTCGTCCTCGAAATCTGACTAAAGCTAGCTATTCTCAAAGGGGCACGATAAAAAGATTCTCGTTTTGGAATTGGCAATGTTGTATCAAAATTTAAGATATTTATTTAAGAGACTAAAAGGATTTTGTCGTTAGCTTAGCAATAAATAATCAGTAGGAGGAAACTACCGCGATTAGAAGTAGAAAAACTCTGCTCTTTAAAGATCCTTATAATCCTAAAATCCTAAGTTTATCTTTACTTTACTTCGAGTTGTTGAGATATTTTTATCTAAATACAATCATAACTTCTCTCACACTTCTGTTGCTATTCTCCTCACATATCTCGGATTTCTCTCTCGCACCTTGACCCAGTTACTGGCTCCACTACTTCACTCTAGTCAGACAGTCAGGCGGCCGAAAGAACGAACAAACTGACAATACAATGACCCATTGATTTTAAAAACAGAAGTAGAGTATATTTCTTATGTTAATCGCATTTTTAACTCTATTGGGATTTATGAAATCCAAAATTGTTTGTATACACATGAGGTGATATTAAATGGTTTTAATACATATTTTAATTAGATTAAAGTAAATTAAGATAAATAATGCTTTTCTTGCTGCTGCTTCCTTTATATGTGAAACGATTTTCAATCGAGAATTTCAATATAATTTTTTTGTATACAGGGTGAGTTTTAGAACATGACGACCGTAAGTAACTTGCAAGTTATTCGTACGAAAAAATGTTTTAAACAAAAGTTGTATAGTCCAGATGGACAGTTTTTTTGGGAATCTAGTAAGAATAAAAAGTCCATCAAGAAATCATATGTATGCACGTTCTCAAGTACAACTGCTGGTCATTTTCAGAGTACCATTTAAATCTGAATCCTTCGTCGCAGCTGCATCGACGTTTTGATGAAACAGCTCGAATATCGAAATAAATGTTCGATTCCACGTCCGTTAAAAGTTAATACGCCGTTACGACGTAACGGATTCCGTCATTAGAAACGACGGTCCATCGCCGGTGTGTAAAGCAGCGAAAAATGGGCCGCCCTCACCCGTTGCCGGTTTTAATCCAAGGAACGTTTATCGAATTTCCATAAAATATCGCCGAGGCATTCGTCTTCATTCATTTTCTGTCGGGTTGCCAGGGACCGTTTTAAACCGTTGACGCACGTTTCCAAGCCGGTGCCGGCCGTTGTTCCAACCCCGTTGTCTTTAATCGAGCATCTTGACGGTAATTTGCCCCTTAATTGCCCGGCGCCCGCGGCGCGTAAATCAAAACTCGACCGGGGAATACTCGATGAAAACGAAGAAGAAACGAGGAGAGTAACAGGATAAGAACTAGCACTGAGGCTCGAGGAAAAAGTTCAAACGAGTTTACTTTTTATGAAACTAGTTGCTGTTGCATATTGAATTATTAAATGCCTAACGAATCGTGGTATAAATCAACGATAAAAAATCCGCAGAACAGTAAGAGTACATTAATACAGAGTGTTTCTTAAATGGTAGGCAAATCTTTAGGAATAAATTCCTAATGATTAGAGAAGACAAAAAAGTTATATTAACATACGTTCGGAAATTATTAATTTCTGAGTTATTAAAGTTTTTGTATCACAATTCTCGTCACATCGTTTTAGAGGAACTGTTCAATATGTCAACTTGTCTTATTGAGTTCCAAACGCGCTCCATTTCTAGTATGGCGCGTATCGTCTGAAAAGCTGATATAATTCAGTCGCAGAGAGTTTCTACGTCATCTATTGCAGAAGAATAGCCTAAAGACTTTACATAACTCCATAGAAGGTAGTCCAATGGGTTTAAATCTGGTGAGCATTGAGGCCAAGCAATTGGTCCACCTCTATCAATCCACTTATCAGGAAACATTTAATAACTCAGAAACTAATCATTTCCGGTTCTTTGTTGATATAACTTCTCTAAGCATTAGGAATCTGTTCCTAAAGTTTTGTTCACCATTTACGAAATACTCTGTATAGTTTATTTGTGCTCCAGGCTCGTAGCCTATTACAAAGAAGGTTATTCTAATAATATATTTTTCAACTTTTTCCTAATGTTAATTATCTTATTATTAGTTTAAACGAGTCGAGCTTAGTCTAATTTATATATCTAGTTTATCATAATAAAAGCTCGTTTAAGTTATGTACAGTAATAGTTGTCTAATGAGGCGAGATTCCTTATTTTTATTACTGATCGCACGTAATGGAATATTCTTTTTGCTTTCTCCACTGATAAATAATCAAAACTTGGGGAAAGTGCTTTCTTCTGACTCCCCATGCATATCCTTATTCATACTGCAGATATACCGATATAAAGTGCTTTAAAACTTCTCACGTTGCATAATGGCCGATACTCTAGTAAAAGTATATTATGTAATTCGTTATTGATGAAACAACGGATTCTAACATCTGTTACTCGGTGAAATAGAGATGTTTCGTTGATCGTTTTGTTCTCGACTTACCAGGGCGTACGGACGCGTGTTTCGTAGAGATTTATAGACACGGAACAGTAACGGGTATCGATCGGTTGGCCACCGGCTTGTATCGGTAGTAATTGGAACATTTATGAGCCAATCAATCACTTTTCTCGTTGCAGTTCCCCCGATGCTGTGGATACCGCACCAATTGGTCGGCGCGCCCTTGGGCTACGCGGTAACGTTGGAATGCCACACGGAGGCGCATCCGACTTCTTTGAATTACTGGACTAGGGAGGACGGCGTGATGATTCACGAGAGCAACAAGTACAAGACCACTTCAACCCCCGAGAAACCGTCTTACAAGACGCACATGACCCTCACGATATACGATCTTCAGGTAGATGAATAGCGTTATAATTGTTTCATAGCTTATAAGTATACTGCTTAACTATACTTGCATTTGATGAAACGAACGAGGACATATGAAGCTTAGAAGTACATTGCTTATGCTATAACTGTACTTGCATTTAAGAATGTATAGTCTATATACTTAA
>NW_017137284.1:149094-150969 GCF_001652005.2 Ceratina calcarata | reverse complement strand
TTCCAAGGAGTACTACAACATTAATAAAATAACATGGTTATGTAAAATGTTTAAATGTATAATTGTTATAAATACTTCTTCCAACCCTGATTAGAATGTGTTAAATAAATTTCGATTTCTGGGTCACGATCTCTAAACTTTATCACTGGATCGAGAAAAATTCTTATCTAGTAACCCTAACTTTATCCGGGCTGCAAAGGGCGGGGCGGTGGCGAAGCCAACAGGTGATACTCGAAAAGTTTCGCGATATCTCACGAGATTTATACGCAGATTATTTTCGCGTATGGGAAAGGGGATATCCTTAAAACGTTCGTGTAAAGGAGAAACTTCCCCGTATCGTCGTCTCCAGGAAAATACGTATATCCTTTATTCACTCGCCTGCTTCCCTCCATTCCTCCGTGATTCTTTATAGCGTCGGTTTTACAAGGAATAATAAATGCATCTCGGGAGGAGAATTTCACAAGTACAAACGAGCAAGTTAGTTCTACTTGGCCGTTCTTTATAAATCAAGCCCCAGTGTAACTCGCTTAACTAAATTACCTTGCAAGTTTTGATTGTTAGTAAAAATTCATGATGGACGAGTGAAGACAGAAAAGATCCCGAAGTTCAGAATTTCGTTAACATAATCATGCAGATATTGAATAAGAAAAATCATGATAATAGATATTCACGTATCATTTCGGAAAGTTTATCATCATCAAGTATTGTGTAAAAATAAGAAAGAGAAAGGCGTAAATCCGTGAATAAAACGTAACGAGCGGATCGATGGATGCATTTGACCCACATTCCTATCTCCTGTTACCCACTATTTTCACACGAAATCATTCTGGCCTAAAAACCAACGTCAACTTCGTACAGTCTACACCGCAAGAGGTATCTCGTCAAATATTATCTATTTATATTTGCAGAGCATAAATATATTTGATTAATTCATCCATCAGATGATTAAAGAATACACCTTTTGGAACGTACGAAGTAGCAGAGTAGGACACAGTAATGCACATTCAGAAGGGTTATGCATTTAGATTATCACAATGTTCGCTGCGTTGGCTAACGGCTTTTACCAAGACTGTATCTCAACGTCATTACCATTTTGTTTTTCAGGATGAGGATTACGGTAGCTACAAGTGCGTTGCGAAAAATCCACGCGGAGAGACCGACGGGACCATCCGATTATACAGTAAGTACGCTATTTCGTTTGTTTATCTCACCTTTTAAAACGTACATTTGAGCTAATGACGGACACCAGTGGTCCTTAAACGCTTTTTCACATCCCTCTGACTTTTGCAAATTAAAATACTATGATTTAATAATACAATTTTAATAAAAATAAAGATAACAAAAAATAAGATAATTTTCAATTTTTAAAGAAATATATTTTTAAGTATTTATTTACGAATAAATTTTTAAGTATTTATTTAGGAATAAATTTTGAAGTATTTCATGAGTAGAATTGGAATCAATAATCGAGAAACATTGGCGGATTTCTGGGAGATGTCTACGAAGTAGACAGACAAGAGACACGTCATTTGGGTTGGATCGAACGAGAGAGAGGGTGTACGGTCAGGCTAGTCAACGCGTTCGGTCTTAGATCAGCTGCGCCCGCACGGATTCCACTAATTTGGCTTCCCTCGGCAAATATATACGCGCAATTAATTAACCAACCTCCGGGATCGCTTTCGCGACCGATCTATTAATTCGTGATTAAATCGTTCGTGAAATCGGACGGAGACGATCCACGATCATCGGCTATTGTCCCGGTTACACCATTGGATTTCAGTTACCAAGTAATTACAATCCCATACCATGAAAAAGCAAATTCATAGATAATTCTAATTGTTGAATTAGCAGAATTTGCATCATGGAATCACGTTC
>NW_017137284.1:143336-149073 GCF_001652005.2 Ceratina calcarata | reverse complement strand
TTTCAGACAGATGGATTAGGCTATCTTTTAAATTAAACGGCTCAAGTAATACTGATCATTGATATAAAGTGTCTGTCTTCATTTCTTTTAAAGAATATCAGTTTCACAAAACAGACTGTAATCGCATTTTTATATTATTTGATATATCGTTTGCTATAAAAACTATCTAAAAACCCACGGAAATCGCTATTGGCGACTGGCGTATCCTCAATTTCCATCGCATATCTTCTTCCAAAGTGGCGCTTAATGTATGCATATGACATAAAGAGCCGGAGAAATGGCCAGTCGCTATGCAAACGCGCGTACACGAGCTACACTACCATCCATAAGTATCCCAGAAAACCAGATAATCGTAATACTTATTGACCCGGACGAAATGCAAAAGTATTCATCGGAAGTCAATTCCAAGCACTTTAATGAAAATAATATGCTAAGTATTAGCTAATAATTTCGAGGAGATCGAGATTTGGCACGAAGAACCAGTGTTCGCCCGGATGTACTTATGAAGGGTAATGTACAGGCACGTGAACGAGGGAAAGGGTGATTTCTATATGTTCAGCCACTCCGGTATGGAGGATGAGAAGGAAAGGAGAGACCGTTCTCCATTAGTATGCATCGGTTTTTCGCATTAGCGACATTCAAATGAAACGGACGCTTAGCATAAAAGAGTCAGGGAGGAAAAAGGCCACTGTCGGCTGCCTCTCATGAAATCGATGAAACCTGTGACCGCGAGGATTGGTTTCGTTAACAAACCGCGGTTCGCTGGTCTGTCAAACATTTACCATGCATTCTGACCGGAATCAATAAACAAAAGAACAGCCTTTCACATAAACGGTTTAAACGATTCTTTTAATACTAATTTAATTCTTATTGTATGTATTAAAACGTGCTTAATAATATCGTGTTCGATATAGTCCTATTAAGAATTTTAACTCGTTTTAAGGTGAGATTAAAGTGTACTGGAAATTATCTCGTAAACCGTCTGACCATCCATTATCCCAATCTGAACAGCAATTCCTACAATTTCCCGTTACGAGAGTTAGCCTTTTCCGCTCGATTGAATGGCTAATAATTCTCGCGACCTAATTATCGCGACGTCCAGAGGCCTGCGGCGTGTAAAGGTCAATACGAAACTGATCAATATATCGGAAACAACAATAATTCATCCATCGAGCTGCTTGACATTGTTCGATCAAAAGCTTACTGTTTGAAACCTGCTAACAAAAAGCTTGGCAAAGTCATTGAAATCTGCACAAGGCAAGATGCCTTTCATTTTTCTTTTAAATGTCTTATTGAATGTTTTAGCAAGATGTCAGTTAGATTTTTAACAGTGTCAACAAGTTTTGTGAAAGGTAAATCCAGAGGTAGACAGAGTTGAATTGTATTCCAAAGTGGTCGTTCCGTTCGCGGTCATTGGGCGTAACGGCAATTTTGAATTATTACGTGATAGGAGGGACGAAACGGCGAAAGCCACCGTCGAATAATCGAATGCGTTATGCGTGAATAACGCACGCGTTTCAGAATCGTCGCTAATTTCGCGCCGGTAAAGCGCGACTAATAACTTTTATTGTCATTAATTACTATTAGCCACCGTCCGGCAACGATTTAGACTGAACGAACCTCTGGGAGCCGTTCCTATGATCGTCCGTGCGCGACTAATCATTTAGACATCTCCGACAAAACAGTAAATAATGAACAAGTACGGTTTTTCAGGGAAAGTAATCTGTCGGGGCGAAATAGGGAAAACGAAGTCGCCGGGGAAACGAGATATTTACAACAGAAGTTTAGTTTTCGTCCGCGTCGAGTGTGAATGCATGCACAAAAATAACTTGGCGAGAGATAATAAAAAAGAGAATGGGTGGTAAGAGGAGGGAGCGAGGGAGACCGGGGATAAAACGAGCGTAAATATAGAGTCGGTATACCAGAGGGAAATTCTCGGCGTGTTCCAGGGCGAAATTGCTTTCTAATTGGCGAGATTTTTTAAAAGTCACACAATAGCTCAGCCTGGAAGTGAGCAAAAGAGTTTTTGCCCCTGGTACGCTGGTATTACTTACTAATTGGTCGCTTTTGTGAAACAAGGTGGTTATAAAAGTATTATTCCTCCGACTCGCGATTACCCAGATTTACCTACCTGAATTATTTTAATTACTATGTTTTCAAATCCATGATTTTCATTTTGCTTAATGAATAAAATAGGGAAAAAAATATTGCAAAAGGACACGATTCCTGGTTGTTTTTCGACGCGAGTCTCTCTCTATCTAAGCTCGTCCCGTATCTCGAGATCGATCTGCTCGAAGCATTGAGTACAAAGAGATACGGAGACTCGAAAGGAATTCGAATTCATTCCGTCGAGGTAGCGGGAGTAAAATAACCTCGGGAGGGTCCCAAAAGGGATGCCCTACGAAAACGGATAAAGGTTTCTGCGAGGAACGAGGACGTACGTACGAACGAACAAACAGCGGGGCACGTACGACGGCGTGCAGGCAAACAGAAAGAAAAAGGGAACCGTGAAATGGATAGAAGCGGAGGGAAGAAACGGTGGCAAAAAGCGAGCCAAAGAAAGGGAAGGGTCGATGGACAGAGGGAGCCGAAATTAAGTGGTAGAAGTCGGAGATATGTCAGGCGAGTTTTATTAAGCGGAATAAAAAAGAGATTTGTAGTCGGGCCGAGGCGGGAGAGGGGCTGTTGTGGCCAAGGGTGAACCTGGTTTCGAGGCTCCCCTTCTCCGTTTGCGCGAGTGAGCTCCCGTTAGGGGTGGTTAGACGGAGTCTCGTACAGATATGAATTTATTATTAAGGATCGCCTAAGGGACGGAGTACCCCTGTTTCTTGATAAGCAACCACCCCATGCATCCTTGCCTGTTCCTTGCTCCTCTCAATCCCGACGTCTTACTTCCTCTGACGCGGCGCGATCCTTCTTTCTCCGTCCCTCGCTGGAAAAGCCCGAGCGTGGCTAATTTATTCCATAGTCGAGTCAAACTGCTATTTGCGAGGGCGGATGACGGGAGGGGAAACGTCCGTCGCGCTGCTGCGGGCTGTTGCAACGAACAAAACTTGGGGCCATTCAGCGGACAGCAACAATATCGTATTCATTCGGCTGTTTCACTTCTTCGTTCTTCTTTCCTACTCCTCCCCGCTCTGTCCCCTCGTATACATAATGCAACTTTTCCTCCTCTTTGGCATCAGACGCCAAGACGAGGATTTAATTGTCGGTCGTTAGCCGCTCCTATTACTACCCTCGGAAAAGAGTTTTCAATCATACAAATAATAATTCGTCTAAAAAATGAACTGCGGTTAGTAAAAAGCTTCTTGTAGAGTATCTAACATTTAAGAATCTCTGCTTAAAATTTAATATCTTTTATAATTTATGTAATTTATATAATTGTATAAAATTTTATTTTATACATATATACTACTATTTATTTTAATTTTATTTTATACATTTATACTACATATTATTGTATATATATACATACATAATATTGTTTTTACAGAAGCAATCCGTAAAATGTCGTCCTTTTCTTTGCAAGTATATTTAATTATGTTTTTCTAATTTAATGCATGTTTATAATTTGCGTAATTGTTGTTATGACATACGGAATGAGATACGAACAAGACAAAATCAAGATCTGTCGACTATCATCAAAGAGCGTTTCATTCGATACGCGCCGACAATGAAGTACGCGAACACTATAACACGCATCCGCGATGCATACTAGCTATTAATTACGCGCATTAATTATGCTAATTAGGATGCGTCATCGCGTATTACACCGATCTACATGCACAGCAGCTTAACCTCGTGGAAATTCCTTGACATCGCGATGAAAAATTGCTTGTTCTAGATTTCACTGAATATCTAAGTTGATCGGACTTTTCCTTCATTTATATTTATTGTCACATGCGTACGTAGTTTCAATTTGACAGAGATATGTAGATATCCTCTTCGAAGGAATTAATTTAGATTTTCACATCTTCTATTCTCGTTACCCAAAGTAATAAATTCGTAATTTAATCTTCGGGTTATGGGATATTTAGTAATAGGATCAAGTTCGGCATGTAAATATATATGAATATGGATGCGTTTATGGTTACAAATAACTATTAACTCCAACAAACAATTTCATTTTCCTATGCATCTGTGGAATTATTTCGTTATAGATCAATCGTACGATGCAATCTCATGATATTATGTTATTATAATAAACTATCGTTATGAAACAGTAATTTCTGCACAATTCATATAACTTTATCGGATAGAAAAAGACAAACACTGTAATATATTAATAAAAGTAACATTCGAATTATTAAATAAACGTCATCATCGATATACATATGTAGTTAAAAGTTAATTGGCAATATCAGTAATTTCGAATCTCTAGTGCCAAATATTGATTGCATCAAATATTGCTTGACTAATTTCGATATACAAATTATTATGAATATTTGAAATAACATCCGAATTTCCAACTAATTAATCATCAAATAACTAACGTATCTGATACGATGTTATTCAAATGCGTTTCCAGCGTCGATGCGAATGCAAATATTACGAAGTTCGTCGAACGATTTCTTAACTCTTCCTCGACTGGTTGCAGGTCTAATTTCATTCCCTGTCGTCGGTTATCTGTCTATCATAATTTCCACGTTAAACTACTTTCCGTGTAAACAAAGCGTCGACCGTCGGAAGTAGCCCGTTCGAGTTTTCATCTACCTGGCGAACTTCCTCTGCGCGTCTTTAAAATAATTTAATTAATCAACATCCAGCGGTGGAACAAATATTGTTTTTCTGAATAGTAAAAATAACTTCTCAGACAAATCTAATTATTTCTTTAATGAGAAGGGCTTTCGGAAATGTTGTACTCACTTTTGAGTCTCACTGTACGCGGAATGTTCGGGAGAATTTTCTAAGAAGCCTGTTTGCGGCTGTATCGCGCTAAAGAATTCATTAGCGAGATCCAGCGTACCGTGAATGAAAATCTCGGCGAAACTTCCGGTAAATTTTTAAACGTTCGATAACCGTTCGTGTTTTGCTTCAATTAATCGAAACCGAGCGCGCGTGTGCGAGCCGCGCTGAATAATTGATCGTTACGCATTAACCGCGAGCCGAACGACTTTCCACGCTTAAACAGGTTTTCCCCTTTCTCTGTTTTTGCTCCAACTTTTTTAGCTAGACAGCAGGTCGCTTTATAAGGTAAAAATTTACTGCATTCTTTTAAATCGCGCGTCAGTAATTTTCTTCTTAAACGAATGTGTTTAACGAATGTTCCTTCTTTTATCGCGTTCCTACGAATTCTTTGCAGTTGATTCATTTGAAATGCTTTCACGAGCCAGTACATTGGCGATGTCGCAGCATTGTAAACGTTTCGATTCATTACTCCCCGAGGGGCCACGCATCCGAAACTGGAACACTCGACCACGGGACTGGCGAGATTTTAGCTAAATTAAAAAGCCGTTTGCTATCCTTCACCATCGTCCTCTTTTTTATTTTCTTTCGCGGCGCGACTACACTCTAACCCCTTTGTGCTGGTCCCCGGGTGCGTCGCGGGGATGGTTCGAGAGATATTTCGCGTCTCTCTTCCGGAAGAAAGCAACAGTGACATTAAATTGCGGCGTCTTCTCTCGAGCGAGGATAAGAGGGAACTTTCCCGGGGACTTTCGCTGATATTGCTCGGCGCCGGGGTAATCGCGCGATTACTGAACAATTCAACAGCTTCCGCTACGGTTTCTTGCTTTTT
>NW_017137284.1:136476-143038 GCF_001652005.2 Ceratina calcarata | reverse complement strand
GAAAACATAACGTAGAAATGTAAATATTCAATTACTTTTTGTTATTGAGTTATAATTTTATATCTCTGAAGAACAGAATGAGAATATGTATAACTACGTGTAATGTATATATAATTTATACAGTATATACATAAATCATGACGCTTTCTTATGGTAATTTTGTTAACCATCCTTTGCACTTCCATTATAGAGGAAGAAGAGTTTGTAATAACAAGAGCCTCTCATTAACCCCGCAGCATCGTCACCCTCTGATAGGCTGGTTTTTTAATTTGTTTCTCCCTCGCAACGATCGTGTAATTCTTTTTTACACGAAGCTTCTTCACAGTGAATCGATTAAGAATAATAAAGAAGGTATTGCGTGGTAAATTAATTACTCGTCTCTGTAGATTCCGGCTCGGTGATCGACGAGCTTTCGAGGGGGAATCGTTTACGGGTTTGCCATTAATTGGCGAGGATACTCCGCCTGTTTTAATGTCCCATGGTCAATCTCGTGTCAATACTTAAAGCAATCTTGTTCGAAGTTCACCAAATTCGTTTTCCTAAAACCATGGATTTCGCCCAGAACCGATAATCCTTTAATCTAGGATTTTCGTGCCTAAACTTCATCTCTTCCCACGGTATTTCTGGTATATGGAGTTCCTGACACGAGACTGGAGTATCTGATTTTTTTAAGAAAGCAAGAAATATTCTTATGGAAAAGTCATGTTTTATTATAGATTTTATAAGAATTTTCTTTTAAAGATTGTCACTTAGTTTTAAAATAATTTCAAATGATTATTCAGCAATTTATGGGTATTTCGAAATTTTTGCCAGTTATAAATATTACAACCTGCGTTATATTCGAACTGGTTGACGAATATGATACATCCAGAGACGATGAAAATGATATGCAACCGGTATAACGAGCGGACATGGATTAAACGTGAATTAAGAATCGATTAAAGCCAAAAAGTGATATCGGTATATGTCCTCGTTAGTTTCTCAATTTTCTCCGCATAATGTAATCGCTATTCGTGCCGGATTTTTCCAGTAAACCACCCATCCGGCTGCGCTGTGCAGCCAGCTCGCAGCCGCCGTGGTCTTATTTGAAAGTTTTAATTCGTCCAGCGAAAGGCTCGATGAATTTTTCATCCTCGATTTAAGGATTCCTTTTTTTCCCCCCTACTCTTTTTTTTCAATTAATCACCGCCGAGGGAACGAATATGTGCAATCTGCTACAGAAAAAGGAGAACAATTTCCCAGCGCTGAAAAGTCTCGATTGAATTTTTAATTTTCCGGTTTCTCGTCGCAGCAGAACACATTTTTTTTCCCGTCTCTCCACGTCGCGTTGCTCTTTTCGTTCTAAATGCGTTTGTCACGTTCCCCGGAAAAGATAAGAAATTATTAGAGCAGCCCCGAAAATGTCTGTTCTCTTCCTTCAGACCAGAATCTCAAAATAGTTGCAAGTACAGAAATAAATAATGAATTTTATATATAATTCATATGTTTTTTTGTAACATAATATAGTGTTTAAAAATTAGCCATCCAGAATCGTTTGGTACTTTAAAAATTCTATTATTTTAACTGAAGTCATGCGAGGAAGGATGAGAATAATTAGAGCTGTGACAAATGTGTTGATGAACCGTATACTTTTTTAGAGGAGGATTAGGAACCGTGCCACATTCTTGTTGGGCTTCTCGTGCCTGTTTAGCGTGCAAATTACACTGGATATTTTTTTTAAATAAGTTCCCCCACGGGTTGAATTAATTGCGGTCCGCGAACGCTGCTTCGTTAGCACCGCCGAAAGGTAAATTCGTTAAATATCTCGTTCTCCCAGCAGCGGCGGCGACGGCAGCATTGTTGCGCCACCGCAAAATACGCGGATGTAAGAGCATTTTGTGTATTTTTCCCTGTATTTTTAACCGCGATACCTCCAGCAAAAACGTTCGACTAAGGCGAGCCACCGAAGAAAAATACCACGCGGACTTTGTCAAGAAAATTGATTTCTCAAATAATCATGCGACCCGGAAACGATATTAAGATATGCGCAAGAATTTTCATCAATTACCTTTTATAACAGATTGTCTAAAAAAAATTGCTCTTTAATACGACTGATGCAGTTTTGAGAATTCGAAACTCATTTCGATGTTTATGTAACATATTGGACACGCAAATTGGTATTCATACGTTCGCCGTTTTGTATTCGTAATAGAATTTCGTTTTCATTAATATTGAACGACATCGCCGGTAATTATTACACCGAGTTGATAGCATTGATGTTTATTAGGAACGTGATTATGTCATCGTTTATTAGGTTCGATATAATTAATCGCATGTTCATCGTTAAAGCAATTTTAGCGTCCTCGGTAATTGACTTTCCGCGGTGATTTTGATACACGTTTATGGAACATGTTTAAAACATATGGAAAATCTGATATATTCATACTACAAACGTTATTATGGTCGTATCAGCCATAAAATCTATGCCAAAAGTGTAAGAAATGTAAGAGAAAGCTATGTCCAGTATTTGAAGTGATAAATTTTTGGGAAAAACATTTACAAATAAGTAAGGTTTATAAAATTGTTGAATATGGTTTTTTAAGTCATAGGCAATTTTTAATTTACAATTTTAAATATTTTAATATATGATTTAGAAATTTTTTGATAGAATTGTACATGAATTGCAATTGTTCATTTGAAATTGACATTATTTAAATTTTTAAATGTTCTTCTAAATATTTTTAATAAATAAACTTCCTGTGATCATTTAAACAGTGGAAACAGGAAAATGAGGGAAGGAAAGTGGTAATTCAATCGCTAGAGATCAATCTGAGTAAAACCTGAGGAGACTCGACGCATCGTCGAAAATAACCATTCCAGGAAACAGTTTCGATTTACAACTCTCTCCGAGCATTGCCGCCAGCTCGATAAACCAACGCCAAAACGAGCATGTGTACAAGACTCGTAAATCCAGTAGGACCATTGACTCGGATTCGAAAGTCTATCCAAATCAAACGAGGAATGAGGAGAAGTCATTCTGTTCCATTAAATCATTGTAATAAATAATTTAAACAAGCAGACAGACAATTTTATAAAATATCTTCGAATTCTCATAATAAAAAGAAACAAGAGATTTATATGGTGTTCGACGTTTGAGTAAATTGAGTCCAGTATCAGGAAATTGTTTCATTAACCGAGGAACTCTTTATACGGACCCTTAACGTTTTCCCATTAAGCCCGTGGGGTGGGGAGGGATTCGTGATTCTACTGTACAAAAATTGTACCACCGAAAGAGATAATAGCCCAACTCGGGAGAAAAAAAAAAGTATGGGAACGAGGATGGGGCCGGGGGGGTATCGTGTTCCAGGTCGCATTAATTTAAGAGACAATTTCTGGTGTCCGTGCTATCGCGGACCACCTGGAGGAAGCTCTAGGACCGAAAGAGTCTGGCGGAAGGTAACCGGCCGCTTGAGGAACGACCCTCGGAATCGACTTTTCTGCCGTGGAAGTTTGGCAATTTCCTGGGGCTAATCTGCCGGCCGGTCAGCATTGTGATGTCGCGGAACGAGTAGAGAAGCCCGCGGGGCCAGGGGCCGGACCCACAGACCACTGGGCTCGGGCCGGTCCCATGAATTATACAAGCGACTCGTCGCCTTTCCAACGTCGCCCATCCTTCTATCTCTTACCTCCTCCCCTGAACTTCCTTTCTTACTCTTTTCCTATCTTTTCTCCTCTCATCCGTTTCCCCTGTCTTTAATCTTGGTCTGTTCTTGCTCTTATTTTGTCTGCCTCGTCCCACTCTCTCAAGTATTTACTTCTCGTATTATTTTATACTTGCGCCAAACGTGACAAGTTTTTATAAAACATTTTATTTATTGCATTTGATTCTTCAAATTGCTGTTCATTTATTATCTGTTTCTAAATTATTATTTATTTTTCTACTTCGCTATCAGTTTGTTGAGACACTTGCATTATTCATGGGACCATTTTCCTTGCGATAGGAAAGAAAGAGTTAAGAGCATGGGAGATAGGATAGAAAGGTCGAAGATGTCTCCGGGGATACGTGGAAGAGGCCCGGATGCGTGCCAGCAGCGAGGCTCGTGCTCTGATCCATCGTCGTCGACCCCTTTCGTGATTGAGCGCTCGCACCAATAAACGTCGCGGTTGATCGGGCTCGGCCGTGTTTGAGTAGCTTTTAATTAGACCGGATAGCACGGCTCTTCCGGCTTTAATGAGCTGCTCGATACCTACGCTGCTCTCGTTCCATCAGAAAGTTTTTGCACGCCACGCACTCGTTTTATTCCCTGGCTTCTCTTCTTGTCTCCCAGCCCCGTCGTTTTGTTTAGTTGTGAATAAAGTTTGCCTTTCGCTGTGTGATTACGAGAAAAGTCGACGAGCTCGAGACGTCTTAAACGACGGCGACGATTCGAATTATTTTCTGCGCGTGTTAATAAGACGAATCTAATCGATTTTACAATTTATTCTTCACGAACGGATCGCCGGAAATCGGTTTGAAAAAATTGGTCGAGTAATTTCACTTGATTTACATGTAATAAGAATATTCCGCGAGGCGGGCGAGCGAGTATCGAAAATCGGTTATCGCGCACAAAGAAGCAAAGAAATAATTACTTGAAGCTGAATTTCTGATTCGAAGGAAATTGAAACGTGCTGATAAGAAGAAAGTTTTCCGCGAGTGTGAGCAAAGCGAGTTTTAATTAGAATCGTTGTACCCAGCGGTGAGTTTTAATGAACCAAAACGAGGAGCATTTTGTCGAACGCCTCTGATATTTTACTGTTACCTTTCTCTTTTATTCCCAGTAAATTTAATTTACAAATCAGATTCACAACAATTCAATAAAAGATTTATCAACCGATTGTGTAACAGAGCAAATTAAGAACCGTGCAGCATTTTCACTAATTTTACTAAAGAATTGAAAACAGGAATTATTTGAGGTCTTACAGTAATGTGGGCTTATTTTTTTTTTCTTAAATATATTGTAATAAAATTTTAATTTCTATTGAATATGCTGCTTGTGGCTCGTGAATCCCTTTAATAGCATTATCATTCATATTGTTAAAGTTTAAAAAAAAAGCCTTCAGGTTTCTATTTTTGAAAATACGCAAATCGTCGAACAATTCCAGAGAGGGGGGATAGTAGGTGGATGGGGCAAACAAAAACGGATTTTGAATTTCATCGGATCCATTGAATCGGAAGGCTCCATTGTCGTTTCCTCTCGAAGGCGCCTGCCGCCAAGGATCTTATGGAAATATTTTCTCCTCCCGCCTCGCTGCCACGTGGGAATCTTCTTTTTAACGGGAGACCGCCCCTCCCTCCTCCTTTAATCGTATTACCGAACGCGTTGCATATTTATCCAACGAACATAATCTCGTGACAATTTTTAAGCATGGAACATATCAAACGATATTGCACAAAATATTTGTAATTATTTTGTAATTAGAACGGAGATGATCCTTTGATACAAATTGATTATCGAAGTAACGAGGGAGGACGGGTTAAAAAGTCGACGCGTGAAGATTAAATGAAACAAGTTTCCGCAGAAGGCGATCGATGCAATTACGCAACTTTCGAGGATCGTAATTAATTTCCTTACCTTATCCTCCCAGAGGTCCCTGTTTCATTGTCCTTAAAATTTCCGGATCGGAAGATCCGCAATTATTCTTCTCCGGACTCAATTGCTCGTCCCCCTGGTTATGAAAGAAAAAGGAGATTAATATGTAGTTATAAGAAGAAACGACTTTAATTGATTACTCGTTTCATTTAATTGATTACTCTTCATCAATAGCAATTAAATAGAAAATAGAGTTAGTAATTCTTCAGTGCATTCGACAGTAGATACTTTTGTTTGAATTAAAGAGAAATACGCGGATTAATAACTGCAAATATAACGTAAATTAAAACTAAAAACATGAGGCATGCAATTTTTAATATCAAAATTTCCAGCTGTAACGGATCAAACGAGTTCCCTCGTGTTTTCATTAAAATTTCCTCATCTCGTTTGAAAATTCTTTATGCGTCCGGATGAATTAATTTCATTCTTTCCGGTTCTTCGCGTACCTCGCGCCCCTTTCCATTTATCCCCGAGATGCCTCGTTACTTCTCTCTGAAAAGCTTCGAGAGGCTCAACTGCTGCCTTTCTCTCGGTCATTTTTAAATAGCGTGTTTACTGCGAGTTCGCGCAAACAATAACCCGGGGCCGACTACATATTCATTTGCGTAGCCAGTTTCATTTGTCCGTCCAAAGGTAAACATAATAATTTTGTAACAAAAGATTCAGCGTTCGGTAATTTTTGTTACGAGACACTCGGTTGTTATCGTGGCCAAGTTCGTTCTAATATCACGAAACCTTCAGTCACTTAAGCGCGCTTCTTACGCGAGAAATTGGACAAAATCGTGGCACACGTTCTGACAGATGAACTTATCTACTCTCCCGACTTTTCCCCGTGAATTATCTCCGTCCCCGCGATATTCAAGAACGAACTTGGCAAAGTTCAACTCCCGAAGACTCTTTCCGACCGTCCACCCACCATCTTCAACCCCTTGCATACTTGCAAGATTGGATAG
>NW_017137284.1:133096-135577 GCF_001652005.2 Ceratina calcarata | reverse complement strand
TTAACCAGTTAACTGTGTCGATCATTTTGCAAAGTGCGCCCCAGTGTGTGTCGCGATAATCAAGCGATGACGGATATAGTCGTCAAACACAGAGTAAGTGGCGCTGTTGAAATATTGGGTCAAAAAGACGACTTTATTTTAGAAAATGAATGAATTTATTCACGGATATAGCCGTCATAACACAAAATTCTGCCATTCTTCCATGACGGATATAGTCGTCAAACACACTGAACTGGTTAATAAAACGTTACATTCTTTTCTACAATTAAATAGAAATATTGATAACGATTTGACTATACCAAAATAAACAGGAAGCTGCTCATCAGATCTGGTCAGTCTCTACTATCTCTGTTTGATAAATTAACATTAACGTTTAACGTCCGGCAAGAAGCATCGTAAACAAGGAAGGCTAGCCTGAGATCCGTTCGGACGGGACAAACGACGCGTCCTTAGCTATTTAGCCGATTCTCCGTCACGTTGTCAGAAATCGTGCCGGAAACGACGGGAACATGAGACGGGGGCAAGGACGGAAGGCGATGACGTATCAAAGTAGGAGGGCATCGTAATAAGGGCGAGCCGTCGGCGGGCGGTAAGATTGATTGGAGTCACGGGATGGAAAATTAACGGTCTGGTTTAGGCCAGGATAGGGCGAAAGGTGTAGGAAGCCTGACAGCTGCCGCATACTAATTCCTCGCCTCCCTCAGAATGTCGCCGTTTCATCCCCAGCCTCTCCTTCGACTTCCCTTAAAAACTGTACTTCATTTCATATCTAACGAACTTTCATCAAATGTACAAATCAATTTTGTGTCTAGAATATTATTAAAAATCGCACAATTCCTAAAAATGTCAATCTGCTTCTAAAATTGCTTTAAGGATCATTGAACTGATTTTCCCTATAAATGAAATGAATTCTAAGTTGCAAATGAATTTATTTGATTATTCTAACGATTAGATTCATTTCTGAATTTATCCCGTATCAATTTGAACGAATGAAAACGCGGTGGAGACTCCGGAAATAACTTAACCGAGGGTCATCATCCAATAGGAATGAGGAAATTTGCGGCAGGGAAATTGGTGATCGAACGTCTGGGAATAACGGCATGGCTGTCGCCGCCTTTTGTAGAATGTTCTCTGCCTCGCGTCTGTAATTACTCGTAACGGAATCTCGGCTGTGACGGGGTATACATATAGTGTATCGGGCGAAGATAGCCGCCCGTTTGATCCAATTAAGGATAGACATCGTCGTAATGCCGCAGTAGTTGACACGAACTCGTGTAGCTGCCGGTATCACAGATACAGTCCGTGACACAAGGTCATAACGAAATTTATGATCATTAAATTATCCTTAAAAATATCCCCTATAATTTTAACTTCGTTAACACTATATCTACCGAAGGTGTCAAAATTAGACCGTTAACAAGTCAAATTGAGACAGTCTGAAATTTAATTGAGGAGAAACGATGAAACTAATTACGATAATTTTAAGCGAACAAAAGGTGTCTTCTGACACCTTCGATAGAAATAGGATTAAGGAACTTCGTTCTATGATGTGGTTTTGCTTGTTCGGAAGTTAATTGATTCAATTTGGCGTTCAGGAAAAATTAAGCTTTTCCTTTT
The DNA here is from genome assembly GCF_001652005.2 of Ceratina calcarata. NCBI lineage: Eukaryota > Metazoa > Arthropoda > Insecta > Hymenoptera > Apidae > Ceratina > Ceratina calcarata. Next base: position 133,960 of record NW_017137284.1, on the reverse strand, counting down.
ACTCGTGGAAAATCATAATTATCGTAACATTTAAATGCTAATACAAATATTACAGTAGTAATTAGCAAATCTCTTTTGCATGTACTGTGATACATTTTACCCAAAATACAGAAAATTAGGTATTTAAATAAATAAATTTCGCAAAGATTCGTGTTGTGTCAGGGACTGTACTGTCTCAATCACGGTTAGCAGAATATCTGCCTGTCGCGTTGCCGACATCCCTCTTTGATAATTACAGACGCGCATCGATCTATTAACGTGTCAACCGGTGTCTGCTGGAAGGCGACGAGAAACCGCTTCCCGGTGGCCGACGAGAGTTGATTATTAGCACTCGTTACGAAGACGCGCACGTCGAAGGTGCCGAGACAGATATCACGATTTCTGGCATCGAATTTGAGCTTCTAACACCCGTAATGGCAATATGATTGACGAGAGATGAAATTTCTAATGAGATTCTGTGTACAAGGTGTATAAAAATGATATGTCACGACCAACATAACAGGATTCTACTGTGTGTCCATGAACTATCAGTTATGCTACCACACAGAGTGTTCCACAAATGGATTTACACTGTTTGAGCTTTAATAACTCGAACAGAAATAACAAAAATACAAGTTTTTTAAGTCGGGAATATGTTCAAAACGTCACTAATAATATTCTAATGTTGAAGATGTTCAGAATCTCCTCTATTGACAGAAATAGATAGATGATGGTGACTGATAGATGAAAATCGACAAACATGTGATATGGTTTCCATAGAAATGGATTCACAGGCAATCGCCTCTCTCATGGCAACGTGCATGGTTTTATAGCCTTCATTGTTCTTTAGAGAGTAGATTAAAGAAAAAATATTTGTAACAATTC
>NW_017137284.1:128562-131823 GCF_001652005.2 Ceratina calcarata | reverse complement strand
AGACAGCTATACAAAAATCCGATTGTCTAACTTGATTATTAAAATGATGGAATTTTATATAAATCCGTTGCTTCATTCGCTGCGAGCACAGTTTATCGCACTGCTGTCTGTTTACCAGGCCTTAAGAAAACACTCCCTGGCTACTGTTCCTTTTTCTGAGAGAAAGTCGAGAGCGGGTTACAGGCGAAACGCACTAATTGGAATTAGTATACCGGGCAATATTTGAACAGGTTCCAAGAGTCTCTTCGCGAAGGCAACGCGAATAAGAAGAAATTGGATGGACCGATGGACGGGTTTCAGGAGGAAGGCGATGGGTCGTCGCTGATGGACCGACGAAAAAGGATGATGCTATTAGACTAATTAAGGCGTCTTAAGATTTTAACGAGTTCACTTACCCTATCCTTCTCATCTGAACCGACCGGAACTTCTAAATACTCGCGCGTACCGTGTAAACTTAACTGCGTACGTCTTCCTAATTTTTTTAACTGTTTAATCCGTAAAGGCCAAATTACGCCGTTGTACAAATTTTTAATACAATTTATTCTTTGTATGAAGACAGAATAATAAGAAAATTGAATAATATAACCGAGACCAGCTGATGTTCGCTAAGAGTTGATTCAAGAGTTTGCTGGTTTAATTTTGAAAAGCCAATTCATTAATTAACCGCGGCTAATGAGCGAGATTCGACGGTTCGAAAGAAGGAGACGCGTCGACTGGCCCGAAATCATCAATCAAACCGGCGAAGTTAAATGGCCGGGACAACGGGTTTTAATATCTCCCGGGAGAAATAAAAGTTGGCGCGATAAATCAAAAGTGAAAAGTCTCTGCCCCCGACTGTATATATTTCTCTGTCTGTCTTTCCCACCTCCTCCTCGCTCCTGTCTCTTTTTTCCCTGGCCCTCGCCTGGTTCCTTCCTCCCGTCTGCCACTCAGCCGCGTACAAAATGGGAAGTCTTCACTCTATTTCTCCCAGGCCTCCTTTTGCTCGTTTCACCCTGATATCTCCTTTCTTCGTTCCGAGGCCTAATGCCTCTTCTTTCCATCGACCTGCAAACGTGATAAATGAATTCGCCCACCACCTCTCCTCTATTTATATCTCGGAATTGGATAATCCACGACCAGGGTAAACACGCAGTTCCATTATCGCATACAAATTGCTCTTTTATAGATCAACATTAAACATATTTTACATAAATACGATTTTTATAGAGAATCTCTTCTGTCTATATAAAACATCCCCTCCCAAAGAGAAAACAGTTATTGAGAACATCGAGATTTAAAGCATAATCGCTCGCCACGGTTTAATCATACTAATGTATCTTAAAACGGCACTGAAGAAAGAACTCGCAATCTATTCCGCCGCGCACTACTTGCGCATCTAAACGAAGCAATCTACGCCTCGAGAACGCAATTAACCCGTAAATAGACTAGACCAGATGAACCAGATAGAAAGTTGACTTATCTGTTGGGTTTGTTAACAATTCTCCTTGAATTCAAGAAGCGAGTTAATTGTAATGAGAAGATGAGTTTCTTTTAAAAAAAATATGAATTGTATCCACCTACAAGACGTTCTATGTGTAAAATAAAATGTCACATGCTGATCAAGTTATTATCTTAAGATGTTTAGCTGAGATCATAAAAATCGAATTTAATGTATTTCAAATTATNTAAACTTTGTTAGGAAAAATTATTATAGTTTGAGCTGTTCAAGGCTATTCAAGTGAACAGCACTGTATAAATGCATTTTATTTTCATTATAAAAACTGCATAATAATTTTCTACTTCAATTGCTTCTATTTTTATTACAAAATTAAACAACTAATTCTTGCTTGGTGATTATGTATCGATGAAAATTAGGATTAGGCTGATATAAACGAGCTCTTGCGTAAAATTACTGGCGAATCGGAAATTTTTCGACTGTCACCTTCACTGTAGGGGCCAGACCACCGCTAAATTAAATTGTTTCCCGTCGACGCGTTAAACGATCGTAATCGGTCTCCGGTGCGTATCATTTCATCAACGGATTTCAGTGGCAGCCTCGTCACATTCTCCTATTAATGGATTGGTTTTTATTGTTGCAACACGGACAAAGCGCAAAATACCGTTGCAAGCGGACAATCTGTTAAACAAATTTTGAAAACGTTTAATGTATCATGATTGCTTCAGTCTATATTTGAAATACCATTTCTGATAAATTTATAAACAATATCCGATGTTTCATGACTTTATTTGTTAAAAACAATTTTCATTTAACAGAATAAAATAATATCGCGCAATCTCTAAGCAAAATTTGTTTGTCATTAAATTCAACAACGTCGGGAAGGGAGAATAGTGACAGAAGGAGGATAACGAATTTCATCAGCTTGACCGGCAAAAAGCCGAGTTCTCCTGGCACACGTACACGGATGATGCAGTTTTATGAGCTCGCAGCGGATACGTATGATAAAGCGCGGATAAAAGTGATAAATGTATGGCTTTTTATTAATGGACCCAACCCGGAATGATACACTCCCCGTCGCGGAGCGGGTATTTATACTACTTATTGAAATGTTGAGTAATCCTTTAAACGATTACGTTTTTGATGATTTAATAACGGTTCCCGGATTAATCAATCATTATCTCGGGTTCAGTTTTCAATTTTCATGGCTAATAAAATCGTAATTATAACAGTGGAAAATTAATCTCTTAATTATTAAAAAATCTAATTTACTATACAAAAATCCGACTGTCTAACTTGATTATTAAAATGATGGAATTTTATATAAATCCGTTGCTTCATTCGCTGTGAGCACAGTTTATCGCACTGCTGTCTGTTTACCAGGCCTTAAGAAAACACTCCCTGGCTACTGTTCCTTTTTCTGAGAGAAAGTCGAGAGCGGGTTACAGGCGAAACGCACTAATTGGAATTAGTATACCGGGCAATATTTGAACAGGTTCCAAGAGTCTCTTCGCGAAGGCAACGCGAATAAGAAGAAATTGGATGGACCGATGGACGGGTTTCAGGAGGAAGGCGATGGGTCGTCGCTGATGGACCGACGAAAAAGGATGATGCTATTAGACTAATTAAGGCGTCTTAAGATTTTAACGAGTTCACTTACCCTATCCTTCTCATCTGAACCGACCGGAACTTCTAAATACTCGCGCGTACCGTGTAAACTTAACTGCGTACGTCTTCCTAATTTTTTTAACTGTTTAATCCGTAAAGGCCAAATTACGCCGTTGTACAAATTTTTAATACAATTTATTCTTTGTATGAAGACA
>NW_017137284.1:126686-127855 GCF_001652005.2 Ceratina calcarata | reverse complement strand
TCTCTCTCTCTCTTTTCCTCTCTTTCTTCAGGATAAATAATTTTATAAATTAAACTATTTGGGTAATAGGCAATTGGACAATATTTAAACTATGCATAATAAATGTCATTATTGTCGAGGAACTACAATTTCTTGGAAGGTAGAAACGTTCCTACAGCCTGTATAACATTTCTACCTTCCAAGAAATTGTAGTAAAGAAAATTGTCGTTCAGAATCACCTCTCTTCGGCTCTACACTTTTTCTGGGACACCGTTTATATTATTTAGATATTTCCCAGTTTAATACTAAAACTACTATGATCAAACGACTGTTGCTAAGTTCTATTACATGGAATGACGTGACATGAAATTTGTTTGGTCATATTGCTAAAGTTGTAATTATTATTTAAGCTGACATATTTGAAATGAAGTACCAATGACAACACTGAACTGGACTCAAATGTAAAAGGTATAAATATAACAGTGTGTATAACTAATTAATGTACGAAAACTGTCGGTACGTTTAGTGTTAAATGTGTGATAGTCTACAGTTTAATTTCGCAGCTAGTTAGGCTCGTCTATAGCATTGAGCTCCCTTTTCTTAGACTTATCGTCAGCCGACACGCGATTACAATTAAGCAGTTGTCGCGCGAGTAGATCGTCGGTGGCAATTTTTTCGCGTACAAACTGGGTCGCGGGTAACCTTACCCATTGATTATACGATAAAAAGAACGTTGATAGCCGGACAAAGCGTAGTTCGACCGAGAGAAAACATGCTAATGGGCAGGAAAGTCATGTCAGATAAAATGAGAAAATAGAAACAATTATAAAAAAAAAGTGAAGCAGAAACAGCCTTATTGGTAGATGGGCAATTTATTAAACGTACTGAGAATTTTATACTAAATTTATTTAATTAAACGACGAAGCATTAAAGGATTAAAAATGACTAAACCGAATGAATTATTAAAATTCGCGTTATTTTATGATTTCGTTGTACGACGACCGAACGGGAAGATGGTATCGCGACTGAACTCAGGCAGCAACGTTACACGGATAATAGGCGTATGCATATTCCCTGGTAACGGCGTTAGGCGACGTGTCTCGTACGAAAATATTCTACCGGGTCCTCCCACCCCCTCGAACTCGTTAATTTGTCCGCTGGAACGCTGTCTGAATAATAAAAGCGACGAC
>NW_017137284.1:125359-126272 GCF_001652005.2 Ceratina calcarata | reverse complement strand
TCTCTCTCTCTCTTTTCCTCTCTTTCTTCAGGATAAATAATTTTATAAATTAAACTATTTGGGTAATAGGCAATTGGACAATATTTAAACTATGCATAATAAATGTCATTATTGTCGAGGAACTACAATTTCTTGGAAGGTAGAAACGTTCCTACAGCCTGTATAACATTTCTACCTTCCAAGAAATTGTAGTAAAGAAAATTGTCGTTCAGAATCACCTCTCTTCGGCTCTACACTTTTTCTGGGACACCGTTTATATTATTTAGATATTTCCCAGTTTAATACTAAAACTACTATGATCAAACGACTGTTGCTAAGTTCTATTACATGGAATGACGTGACATGAAATTTGTTTGGTCATATTGCTAAAGTTGTAATTATTATTTAAGCTGACATATTTGAAATGAAGTACCAATGACAACAATGAACTGAACTCAAATGTAAAAGGTATAAATATAACAGTGTGTATAACTAATTAATGTACGAAAACTGTCGGTACGTTTAGTGTTAAATGTGTGATAGTCTACAGTTTAATTTCGCAGCTAGTTAGGCTCGTCTATAGCATTGAGCTCCCTTTTCTTAGACTTATCGTCAGCCGACACGCGATTACAATTAAGCAGTTGTCGCGCGAGTAGATCGTCGGTGGCAATTTTTTCGCGTACAAACTGGGTCGCGGGTAACCTTACCCATTGATTATACGATAAAAAGAACGTTGATAGCCGGACAAAGCGTAGTTCGACCGAGAGAAAACATGCTAATGGGCAGGAAAGTCATGTCAGATAAAATGAGAAAATAGAAACAATTATAAAAAAAAAGTGAAGCAGAAACAGCCTTGTTGGTAGATGGGCAATTTATTAAACGTACTGAGAATTTTATACTAAATTCATTTAATTAAACGACGAAGCGTTAAAGG
>NW_017137284.1:123018-123922 GCF_001652005.2 Ceratina calcarata | reverse complement strand
GCATTAAAGGATTAAAAATGACTAAACCGAATGAATTATTAAAATTCGCGTTATTTTATGATTTCGTTGTACGACGACCGAACGGGAAGATGGTATCGCGACTGAACTCAGGCAGCAACGTTACACGGATAATAGGCGTATGCATATTCCCTGGTAACGGCGTTAGGCGACGTGTCTCGTACGAAAATATTCTACCGGGTCCTCCCACCCCCTCGAACTCGTTAATTTGTCCGCTGGAACGCTGTCTGAATAATAAAAGCGACGACTTTCGGAACCAACGCGAGGAGGAGGGGGGGCGGAGGGGGGTGGGATCGATAATCGCGGCGCGGCGGGCTCGCGATGAAAATTAATTGAAAGCGGTGAACGGGATTTAAATAATTTCCGTTCCCTCGGCCTGTCTCTCCGTCTCGTTTTGTCCCTCCTTTTATGCTTTTATTTCGGGATAACGCGAGACAGTTTCGTTTTTCATCAGATCCGTTCCTTCCCTCACTGCTCCGGAGCATGACTGAAATACGAAGAATTATTATTACTTATTATAACTAAATGTAATTATATGTCCGACTATAGAACTGACTGAAACTCAAATAGAATGTAATAATAATAATAATATAGGTCGGTGTTCAGAGTCGTTGCTTATTCTTAAGATCGTTTTAAGCATTTGCTTAAGTCCTTGTTTCTTGTACAAGACAAGAACTGGAAATATGGAATAGACAGGGATAGCAAATGCTTAAGACGATCTTAAGAATAAGCAACGACTCTGAATACAGGCCATGGTGCCCTATAACAGATGTCTTGGAATTGTCTATCTTGGAATTTATGAATTATCAACTTCTTTATATTTTCTAACTCACTGAGCATTTTTTCTTATTGCTCTACTTTTAGTATTCTTTCACTTTATATTAAT
>NW_017137284.1:120094-122641 GCF_001652005.2 Ceratina calcarata | reverse complement strand
GGGGTGGGATCGATAATCGCGGCGCGGCGGGCTCGCGATGAAAATTAATTGAAAGCGGTGAACGGGATTTAAATAATTTCCGTTCCCTCGGCCTGTCTCTCCGTCTCGTTTTGTCCCTCCTTTTATACTTTTATTTCGGGATAACGCGAGACAGTTTCGTTTTTCATCAGATCCGTTCCTTCCCTCACTGCTCCGGAGCATGACTGAAATACGAAGAATTATTATTACTTATTATAACTAAATGTAATTATATGTCCGACTATAGAACTGACTGAAACTCAAATAGAATGTAATAATAATAATAATATAGGTCGGTGTTCAGAGTCGTTGCTTATTCTTAAGATCGTTTTAAGCATTTGCTTAAGTCCTTGTTTCTTGTACAAGACAAGAACTGGAAATATGGAATAGACAGGGATAGCAAATGCTTAAGACGATCTTAAGAATAAGCAACGACTCTGAATACAGGCCATGGTGCCCTATAACAGATGTCTTGGAATTGTCTATCTTGGAATTTATGAATTATCAACTTCTTTATATTTTCTAACTCACTGAGCATTTTTTCTTATTGCTCTACTTTTAGTATTCTTTCACTTTATATTAATCTCAGTTTGTTCTTTTATAGTGTGCACTAATTATATTTCTCCCAGATGTTAAAAATTAAATATGAAATTATGATTTCCCAATCTATTTATAAATAATCATATTATTCGAATCGCGCTGAATTTCTTTATTAGAAAACGAAAATAGTTGACCCGAATAATCAGAAAATAGTCTCCGGATGCCGAGGAAGAATTGAAACCCGGGAATTCGCTGACGAACTATTTACACTTGCTCTGGAGGAACACTCGACGCGAAACAAAATGTTGAACTCCGGTTTGACCGTAGCGTCGCGCACATGCATGATTTCTAACCGTAGACTCGTTTGTATTAAGGCTACAAAGTTCGTGCCTTAGATAGTTCCCGGCTTTCGAATAATTTAACATCAACAGCCAGTTCAACATTAACTCGACGAGTTTTAATAAAGTTCTACGTTAAATATGTGTACACGAAATTGGACGGTACTCCTCGAACTTCAAGTGTAAAAGGATACAAAATTACTATTAGTTGCGGTACTCGTTATTAGCTCTTCACCGACTGCCTCCGCTCTCGGGCTAAATTCTAACAATATTATTACTTATCGTATTAGCAATTTCCCTAATGTAAAACATTTACGAAATTACTTTCGGTGTGAATTGAAACATCCAATGCCAGGTTTTACTACAATTCGCCAAATAAAGATAAAATATTTACTCGGCGTTTAATTAATTACATATTTAGTGTAATTTCTTATTGACTTTTTTAATCGTATCTGAAAAACACGAACGATTTAGGGAAGCATAAAGGGTAATTTAAGCCCGATTCGACGATAAGGGGTGGACTCACATATTTGCATTATGTCCAGGCGCGTAAACACGGCTGCCAAGAAGCGCGCTTTGTCATCCCATCCTATTTACCTTCGGTGGCGTGCAAATATCTGGGCTGGCTCTTCCTGCATACGGGCAATCGCTCAGCCGTCCGTCCGTGACAAATAACGATGAGTTTTTCGCGGTGAAACGCGTCACCCGCGCGACGCGATGCGACACCACGACGCGACGGTGTTAGTTTGCCTCTCGCAGAATTCCGTGCGAGCAATTTTCACGATTTTCTACGCTATACCGAAATTGCCAAAAGCTCGTCTCAGCATTCGCGATAGTCATCAATAATTCAATTAATGTTATAATATAAATTCTTGTAATCAAGTATTATCGTTTCTGGAAGATTATATCGAAACAATTATTATATAAGGTGTCCCCGGATTAAAAGATCAAACTGCACCATTTCTCATGAAGCATTTGCAAGCCAATGTTTATATATTTTATTCTTATTGTTACTCATAGAACATACAGAATGAAATTGAATCGCTTAATCCGATGACACCCTATATAACAATCAGATTATTTATTAACAAATTCTTAATATGTTCTAAGTTGAAACTGATTGTATTAATTTGGTTAGCCATTGTGTACTTGGTAGACAGGGTTGAAAGGGGGGTTAAAATATGATCTGGTAGCCCGGCCAGGCTGGCCGGCGCCGCCGTGGCTAATACGTTTGAGAGGGCAAAGTTAGTAACAGGTGGCGCGATCCATAACGGACCGTGCAGCTTCCTAACCAACCCTCTCGCCACCCCTTTCGCCACTCTTGGCTCGCATCAGCGAGGGTTGGTGACCAAGCGCCGTCGCCTCTAAACGGGCCACGCGCCTACAACGCGCCAGTGGAAGAAGAAACTTTAATTAAAAATAAAAACTTGTTCTGTTGCAGAGTCGACGCCGCCCAGCACTAGCCCCAGTCCGTCTACCACCGAGCTGCCGAAGAAAGGTGAGCTCGTAAACCTGCCTTAATCGCGAAGAAAATAATATTTCATCCTGTGGCTTTACTGTGTTTCATAACTTATTTTTTTTCGTAAGATCGCCTTTCTAGTTTCGTATCGTTATTTTTATTCCGGATATTTAGGATGGCTATCAATTAGTT
>NW_017137284.1:114539-117880 GCF_001652005.2 Ceratina calcarata | reverse complement strand
TCATTTATTTAATCATTTAGCATATTGTAATAGCAACTTCTGATATTTTGAATATTTTTATTCATTACAAATTTATAACTTCTCTTATAATTTAATTATAATAAAAAAAAATAAAAATAATATAATTATAAATAAATCAAATCTGCTATTTAGTTATTAATCTATGCTATGATCTGAACCTCTTGTAAGATTTTTAGGAAAACCTGTTTAAAAAATTGTTTTATGTGCAGATTGGGAGTTGATGGCGGAGATGAACAATTCAGTTTATGGGAACCCGAGTTCACTGACGATCCACAATGAGAAAAACATGAAATCAGGTGAGTTCATTTCCGAAGTTTTAACTTGTCGCTCACGATCAGTGAAACTTAACAAATAATCCATCACGTCGTATTCGTAATCGAACGTGTCCCACGATCGCGACGTACGGAACGTGTGATACGGCGCGTAGAAATTTCGCGGTGGAGAAAAGTAAATGCAAATGACAAAAAAGTTTCGCTAGCTCCGCTGACGAAATGTACCCTATTCTCTTCAATCTTGATCTTTTTTCGAAGAACCCATCGATCACTCGGCAGACAACTCTCATGGGAAACTGACGGAATACGCGGGCGGGTGCCGCGATGTGGAAATACAACAAAAATGTAATAACGTGATAAAGTTAGTTGGCGAAATAAAAGAAACTTTATTAGGCTGTACGTGCGTATCTCCGGTCCATTAAGCAATTACGATCGAAATTCAATCAAATATTTAACAACATAATGAAAGAATTATTTAAATAGTGTAAATAATGCTTAAAAAAATATGAAATGTTAAATGAATTTCACTCGAGATAAGTCAATTGCACTGAGTTCGTCTAACACGATTTCAAGAGAAGTCGTGAAACAATAAAGAAGCGGATTACAACGTGGGCGGAAAAGATGAAAGGGTTTAAAAGCTGCAAAAATCGCGGAGGATGAGAATTTGCGAGAAGTACAAGCGGAAGCTCGTACATGGTGTAAAATCTAAGGAGGCGAAGGTAGACAAGGGTGGTAGCAGCCCCTCGAAGGGGTGATGCTCTCCGTAACATCAATATTTCATGTATGCTAACACGGCAGAACTAATAATGCTCCCTGCCGAGGAAGCGCCCAAGAATAATATCAGCCACCGGCGTGCTCCCTTCCCTCCGCTCTCTATCTTTTTTCCCCCCTGTCGCCTTGGGGAGGGCCCCGTCGAACCGCCGAACCTTTTCTTCCTTGTCGAAACGGAAAAGTAAGAAGCTGTCTTCGTGCTAAATTTAATCTAAGAAAGTGCGATGCTCTTTTCGAAAATTCGAGGCCGCAGCGTGGCGACGCCCGCCACGTGCCCGGGCCGTTGCATCCGAGACGCAAACTGCTAACACGCGGCAAGGCCGAGTCGTCTGAGAACATAAAGGAAAGACAAAGAGCTATAGAAGACGCGCGACGTCGTGCTCGCAAAACGCCCTGTGTTCCTCCGTGAACGAGGGAAAGAGAGAGGAGAAGGGCTGTAGCAGCGGGGGTGGAGGTTTGTAATTGGCGCAACATCTGCGGTCTGCGGGGTGGCATTAATGTTTGCTACCCTCGACGCTTCCCTCTCCTCTCTTTGTGTACGGCAGTCGCCTCTTCCCTCCTCGCGTTGTTCTTCGTTTAGCGAGCGTGGTCTTTTTAATCTTTTACCCTTTCTTCATTCTTTTCTTCCGAGATCCCTTTTTCTTTTTCATTCGCCGCGTTGCTTTCATTCTCGCCCAGGTGAATTGAGCCGCGAGCAATTTCTGAGGGCTTCAGCCGCTCGGGAATGTGTGTCGCGTGTTTCTAATTAAGGAACGATTAGGATTTCCTGTTTAAGAATTCGAATAAAACAATATTTGTTAAACTACACATTTATTATACTTACACATTTTTACTCGTGTACAACTTTTTTAAGCCCGCGAATTGAAGCGTGAATTGCGTTGGCGTTCGTATTTATCAGAAACCAGTTACTCGTTACACATAAAATAAGGGAACAATTAACGACCGTTCGGGCACGGTATAATCGATTGATCGGAAGGTACGTACGTTTCATCCTTTACGCCGCGCATTAACCAAGCAGATCGTTCGATAGTAACGAAATTATACATCGCCGCATTAATTACCGTTTATCGTCACCGCGATTGTTTAATCGAATAATTTGGCGAATGAAAACTTAATTAGTTTCCCGGTCCTCTGTGCGAAAGCCCACCAGGCTCGGTTTTCATTCCCGGGTTATAATCGCTAGTTTGTCTAAATTTTAAACTGGCCAATTGTTTCGTATCGAATCTATGAGCGATGCGGAATAATTAAAACGAGATAATTCAACAGAATCGACACAATTTCATTAGAAGCCAACAAATTGTATTATATTATATTTAATTAGAGATTGGAAATAAAGTCATTAAACGTTTTATTTTAATCATCTTTCACGACAATTTTATTGATCAAGTAACATACTTTTTTTTTTAAGGCTTCTTATCTGATTTTTGATATTACTACAAATTTTTGTCTATTCCTCATGAAGACTCTATGTTTTTCGAAAATCGAACTCGTTCAATTCGAATCACGTCCTTAAACGCAGCTCATGCGGCCGCAGGCCGTGCGTGGGCGGGCGCGCATACGTATCAGGTGGTGTAATGCGTCAGGGCAAAGTAACAATGGCAGATGTAGCCCGGCGGGCTGTGGGTCGGCGGAGTATCGTGACATCTTGCGCGGACCGCACATATACGCCCTTAGGTGTCCCTTAATTCCCCGGGGGACCGTTGTTCGCCTGTAATTCTGTGGGAGAACGTACAGAGATTGGCTTAGTCGCATGCCTGCATATAGATAAAGCGACCGGCTCCTCTCTACACTCCTATCGTGAGCCGGCACATACGATGCTACGCGACACGGGGTGTCGGTGGTAAGCCGAGAGGGAACGTGGCTGAAATGCCTCGAATGCATCAACGGCATCAACACCGGCCTGATTAAATCTACCGAACGCTCGAATCATGATAAACGATCGAGCTATTTTCATATTAACACTGTGCACCGCCCAGTGGGACTGACAAGTGAAACTCAGTTTAAATGGTTATCGTTGTCAGAATAATAATCCTTACGAATTGATCTCGTGATATGATTAATCCATTTGCAATTTTTCCGTCTATTATCACTAGACTGATTTTCGTCCATTTATAAAAGACAGGTCTATTAAATTTGAATAGTACACTTAATGTGCAAAGTGAATATGACACTTGATTCGTAAATCATATCTAAATTTCATTCTTCAATTGTCTTTCCTAAATATTTTATCTTGCAATAAAACTCGCGGTCTAATTGTTACTAAATTAAGGATGCATT
>NW_017137284.1:106191-114430 GCF_001652005.2 Ceratina calcarata | reverse complement strand
TATGAATTATTATATCAAGCGTCATAAAACAGTTTAATGTACCAATTCTCTGCAAGCAGAAGATGCAATAAATCATTAATGATAAGGCAAAGCTTCAGCAATTCGCTGGTCACATTTACAATTACTCAACCAACTAAACATAACAGCCGACGGTGCGGGCATGGTAAATTGCAGTTGAGAGAAGTACCGCGTGAAATTTTGGCTCAGAAACTGTCCTGTGGCGAGCCGTTGACAATCTAATTGCATCGATACTCTCTGTTATCTTCGATTGCCTCGGATTTCGTGAACGGTACATATCTGGATTGACTTAACCGCGCGTGTACGCACTGTCAACATGTTCTACACAGAGGCAGCAGGCATCGTGCGTCAGTGTGCGTTTGCACCGGAGTTCGGTCGGGGTTTGGCTTAATATTCGCTATATGTATGCAGTCGGAAGGGACTTCGGCCCCTCAACTGGGTCAATTCTGTCACGAGTCACCTGCCCTATTGCTGTCCTCTCAAATGTAACAATGTTCATCGTTTTCCATTTGATTTTTTATTCAAACGAAATGAGACACTCCGTTTGGGTAAAATTAATCTGATAGATAATGTTTTAAAAAACGCGTCAAGACGTCATAATTTCTTTAATAGACTTGCAAGATTTCTAATATTTTATACAGTCTTATTAATATATCTAATAACTGTTAAAATTTCAATACTCTGTCATTATTTTTATGTAAGGGTTCACACAACTTTAAACGTATTATGCTATTTACTAAATGATGAATTCGTATTTATTTTGGCACAATAGTATTTGTTAAATTCATAAGCAGTTAATGCTGAAATGCAGTAATTAAAATGTTTGATATCATAACAGGGATTCCTGAACGTTTCACCGGATTATCATGGTTGATAAGTTGATTCGTAGCGATCGCGTGAAGCCCGAAATGAACCGGAAGAATCCGGCAAGTATTTCCTGTCTCTAATTCATACGTCGCGTGCCTGGCGCGCGTGATTCATATCGCGAATCGTTGTCGAATTTAGGTATGTCATGAAGCCCGTATTTCAAACGCTTCGTACCACTCCATTCAGCGAATATTAAACCGCTCTCAGCGTGCGTGCAATAATGTGCACGCGCGTACCGACAATAGATAGGCTTGCGAATTCACTCGAAGCTCGATGCTCTTCCTCGAAACGATTGACCAACACTCTGACGAATCTTTTGTCTAACAGCTATTTATTATATCCACTTTGTCCTCTGTCGCCCATTCTGACGCTTTCAAATCTTTCTTTTGATCAATGACCACCCGCTGCCATGCTTTGGAACCAAACCCTGTTAATTATATGTATATTCCACGCATCGCAATACGAATACATTCTAATTGTTCCGCATTTTATATTTAATGAGTTAATCTCGTTACTCCCACAATTTTGTATTAAAATAGTTTTGAAATTTATATAGTTAATTACCTGCGGGAATATTATATTTTTTATTTCAATTTTGATTTTCATTTCTAATTTATAAACCTCGTACCTAAACCTAAACTAAATTCCTTGACTTTCACAATTTTATAGTAAAATAGCTTTGAAGTTCGTTTAATAAAATCAGATCTACCGCAAGAATATTTTTCCTTGATTTGTAATTCATTAATTTCTAATTGATAAACCTCATATCTGAAAATTGGATCGATTCCTTGTTGTGTTACACTGACTTCTGTTATGCATGCTACAATGACACTTGACTGTCAGGACACGGTACGGGTAAATGATATGTTTATGTGGCACTTGCTCGAGAAACGCACGCACCGTCATAAATATTAGCGGCCGCCGCAGTTCTAATTTGCAATCTTGGAAATTCGTTGCATTTCAAATTTCGCGCTGACGAACGCAGCCCAGCTGCTTTGCAAGGCAGAATAAATGGAAATGAAATTGTAAAGCTGCCCGCTAATGATCCCCGGAAATGTCCGCACATATTGTAAAAACTTTCACCTAGGCTCTGTATCATTTTCGAGATTCCTTGGATGTTTTTGAGAATTAATTTCTAAATAAGGAGAATTATTCAGAATTTTTTATTGAAATAAAATTATCTAATATTAATTGAAATTAAAGCAAGAAAAATGTTGAATGAAAACAGTGTTACTATATTCATTTCTGAACGTCTATGTATAATCATTTTTGCCTTCGCTAATGACCAGCAGGCTTTGATCACTTGAACACGTTTTCGCAGTCGTCCTATTACAGAACCGTGTGCCACCTTAGAGTACAGCTACTAACAATCCTTGAATGTGAAACGAGTTACAACGTGGCAGCTACGTCGGTACTTTGCACATTCGGCACCGACCATACAGATTGTTTCCTGTTTCGAAATTTAACAGAGCGCCGGACGAGAGTGAGCTTATTGAAATTCTGTCCAGGACCTTCTCCCGGGCGTTCATTGATAAACTTCACACGGCGCCGCGTTTTGCATCGCCGAACACTGGACGCAGTACAAATAATAAATACGAAATGTTTTTCAAAATTCTTTTAATGAGAAATCACTGAGAAAGTTAATGAACAAGGGAATCATATTTCCACATTTAAATGAATAAAGTTAAAATATATTTATACGATCTTTCGTCAGTCGTTTAGGAACCTTCTTTGCTACGTATACACCGTGATATGTACTGTCACCGGTAATGTTTGGCCGAGATTTGCATACGTCTGTCTGGCCTATCCATTCCTGCGTTCGGCCGCGTGTGTCAGCTTGTTGTCCCCGGGACGTGTATGCGAGCCTAACCCTCTCTCTGTACGGAGGAACCCAGGGGCTATTATATACACACAGCCGGGGTGAACAAGTGACTCACGGCGCACGCGTGTGTACCAGGGATGATCAGCCATTACCTCGCCCGAAATAGGGTATTGTGAAGGGGAACCTGTGTTCCGTCGACAGCTTTCCTTCACCATCGCGTTCCTTCGTCTCGGAACTTGCAATATCTAATCACCGAGGTCCGCGCCAAGACAAAGCGTTCGACCTGGCTGCAGGCGAGAATTAAGTCCGTCGCTACCTGGTTTGCTAACTCGGAAGGCTGATACCGAAATTCGCACGAGAATCGTTCAACGAAGGATTAGATTTGCTAGTATTGGAGACTTTGAGGATTTTAAAAATGTGATACTCTCGCGAATGTATACCTGAGGCGGTAAGGCAAAATGTCAATGTTATTCACGAACTTAGTCAAAAATATAGATTTATGGGACTACAATTTTCGTCTTTATATAAAAAGGCTTTTGGGTTTCACGTACCTCTTTGTAAACAGGAATGTTAAATTCGGTGTGTTCTATCGNAAATAAATAAATAAATAAATAAATAAATAAATAAATAAATAAAGTTTATAGAATTACATTGAATTCGGAGTTTTATAAAAATGTTGTGGAATGACAATTCGAGAATACATTTGAATCTGTAAATTACAAAAGGATGCTAAAGAATGATCTCCATGTTAACGAAGTGTGCTCTGATTCTCTCTGCGGAAAATTGCAGTAAAATAGCTGGGGATGTAAATCCCACTGTGCAGCATACATACGAAAGGGAACGTGCGGTAGTTTCATTACTTGATTCGATCCAACGGGCCGGACGGTGACGAACGCGTTGCCACGCAGCGCTGCGCGGTACGGAATGGGTCCGGGAGCGGACGATGGCGGCGGCGGATAAGGGAATTGTGTTTACTCGTAGTTTGCATACTAGTTACCGCGTTTGCCACCCACTTTACGCGTAACAGGCCCGTAAACATCTTCAACAGAGGGGGCCACTCGAAAGTACCTTTTGTCCGCGCTTCCTTTTGCACCTCCGGCCACTTCCTTCCCATTCTTTAACTCCCCACGTTCTAACTCTGTCTCTACGTAGCGAGACATTGTTTCGTCCAGCCCTTTGTCGCCCGGTTATTCAGGATCGTTTCCTTGTCAGGAAGCGGAATTTACATCTATCTCGCAGGAAATTCTGTTTATGATTAGTTGATTACCATTACTCTTTCGTTGCAATTTGAATATATAAGAAAGAAATTTAAATAATATTGAACTGTTATATTTTATCAGGGCCTTAAAGAAGTCATTTTTTTCAACGTTGTTATGAATTTTTAACAAAACCTGAAGAATCGTTCGTTGGCCTTTGTTACAGGTAATAAATTCCAGTCGAATCTCAGCGAGATCGGCAAATCCGAACAAAAATCGAGCGACCCGGATAGGAAAAGGAACTACAATTGGACCCCAGACAGCGGTAAGCTTTCTTGCTCTGTTTCTATACCAGATACGTGTAACTGCAGACTAATTTAAAACGAGACGAGCCCGACAGGGGTAGTTAACGTCCCCTCGGTTTTCTTATTTCCTCAACTTTCCTCAGTTCAATCGTCGACACGTAACAACGTTGGACATCTTTTTACCTCATTATTGCGTGTCAGGAATTTCTCTTTACAAAATCGTAATCTTATGCACACGATTATGAAAATGGAATCCAAATATAATTCGACATATTTAATAGTTCCTTCAGTCTTAGCATTTTCCAATGCTTAACTTGTGAACCCTTCGCATTCGGGTTAGTCGCGCCCCAGTTAAATTGTCTATCCTGCTGCTTGTAGGCTGGATAGTTTATGATAGGAACGTTGATGGTATTGACGCCCAGTAGGAATGGGCGTTCTAAACTCGCGGTGCTCGAGATCCTTGTCCTTCGAGCAATTCTCGGTGGGAACAGTCGATCGTGTGAACTCTTAAACTTTGTTAACTCGCCTTGCTATATCAATATCGTCGACTATTGATTTCAATTATAATTATTATAAATGTCATAGTATAAGTGAGAATTAAAGATGATCATATATTATAATAAATGCTGTGCGCTGACTTAATTAATCGATATCCGTCGCAGACTCGTATTACTCTGCCATTTATTTTCTAATTCACTATTCCCTCAGATTATAACTACAACTGAAAATAATAGAAGTCTTAACAGCTTGTTAAAGTATTTTACCCCATTCATAAGATCCCCGATTTTGCCTGAAAGAATGCATTGACTTTCCCTATGCAACAATAGAAGAACTGTGATTGGAAACAACGAAACAGTGTCTGGCCGTAGGAATTCCTGTTCGGCAGCTCATTAATCGGTCTGGCGTCGGTCAGTGAGAAAAATTAATAATAGCTGATATCGGAGCGGGCCTGCCGGAATCGAAGTCTGATAGCCAGCCATTGAAATCCGGGCTTAAATAGGGTGCGACGTAGCAAACGAGCCGGCGAGGGAGAGAGGGAGGAAACAAAACGTCGACGAGAGGAGGCCGGTCCCTCCGCGCGCCGACGAAGTTGCGGTTTATCCGGCATCTCGTGGCTCGGCAGTGGCATTTAAATGACAGCGGCTCGAACAGAGGGCCGCGGGGTCAGAGGCTTAGCACCCGGCGAAATTCCTCCATGCCCCGCGGCGTTATCGGAATATTTCTTTCCCTGGCCCCTTCACTGTTCCAGCCACCAACCTGTTCTCGGTGGAAGAGAGAGAAAGAGAAAGATAGAGAGGGAGGGAGATAGTTTCCCTTCCTTTTCATAGCCGATACAGAGAGCCGGTCCGCGGCGGTTTCTTTTTAAAAGGAATTTGCATAATGGGAAAGTGTGAAAATCCGTTTTCTCCGCGGGGGCTCGATCTCGATAGTCCCATGGAAGTAGGTAATTTCGCTGGAGGACGGAAAACCGGAGGGTGGAAAAAAGGGAGACTGTGGAACCGCGTCGAGCTTCCACAACTTGATAAGTACTTCCAGCTCTTTGGTAGCTCGGCGAACCTCACTGCATCGAAGGTCGAACGCGACACCCACACCGCCTTTGGATTAAATTCGTTTTCGAACTGCGAGCCGGGGCGGTCCGAACGATATCGAGCTGCGAACTGTCTCGCGCAGCAATCCTCCCCCAACGAACTCGCGAGTTTCCGTAGCCGAGGGATTTTCTTTCCACGGGCCCCCGCTTCTCGCTGTGCACTCGCTTTTGTTGAACATGCCTTCTTATCCTAGTCATTATCGGAAGACTCGATAGCTAATTTGCGTTTCAAATCTAGTATGCCGAAGTATATTCACTTGTTTGATTAAAAGAAATAAGTTTCTCTAAACAAGCATCGAATCTGATTATCAAATAATTATCGTTTTAATCTCACGATATAAGAATTGACTCAAATAAATCAAACGGTGAAGTCCAGGTATGAATATGAACAAATCAGAACGATTAGGTTGATGAAAAACGATTCATGAACTGGATTCGAGGTGAAAAAATGCACGCTGGGCGTGAGAACAGCAAAATGTAAAATCCAGTTGGATTCCAGCGAAATGTAGAAAATCAACATTGGCTCGATTGTTGACGGTACTGCGTACGTAATTGTTTTCACTGCAACTCCACTCTTTTCCCGTGGACATTGTTAAAAATACTTTTCAACAGTTTTACACGTTGTTTCGCAGACACAATGCGTATAAATCATTCAAATAAATAAAGTTTAGCAATATTAAAACTGTCTTTCAATTAAAATATTAAATTGAAGATTAATGTTTATACTAGTCATGATATAAACATTTAAGTGAGGCTCTGTAACACTCGTTACATCGTAAAATCCGAACGAGTTTAAGAAGATTTAAAGGAGAGAGAGAGAGAGGGGGTGGAAGAAGAGGAAACGTCAAGACGGTCTCGCAGCCGGAGAAATCGACGGAAGACGAGAATAGTAGACGAAGCAAGGTACAGGGTGGATAATGATTGGGGCGAGAGCCTACCGGGTTGTTTCTGATTTCTAATTAGAGATGAGTGGGGTCCGGAGGAATACGTCTCTCCCCAAGCAGATAATGGTTGAAAAGTATGGACCAGGCCAGCCGGAAGAATAACTGACTTCCCGTTCCCCTTTTGCTCCCTTGCCGCACTGGTTCAGTCTGTTTTTTCCTCCGTTTACGTTCTCATCCTTCATCCGTCTAGCCAGAGGAGACGATCTTTCGCGGACCGTCTTTCCTACGGGAAGAACAACGGGCCGGATATTTCGCCGGGAAACTTTTCCTTGATTGTCGGTCGCAACCCTTTTCGGGGCAACTGGCGCGATTTTCACGGTCCTGAGTCGAAAACCCACGCAATTTCCTGGGCTGGATTAATGCGCCGAGGGCCAAGGGATGCTTTCATTTTTTTTTCAGTTTCGTTCTCGCATGGTTAGCTCTCTACGCTGGGCTAGCAACCTTCAGTTTGAATAATTGGCGAATTTACAGCAGGGAGGAAGATTAGGCTGTGGATTCTATACAACTATAAAAAAATTGAATGCAGAAATGATCAATGCCGCGTGTAAAATGTAGAACAATTCCGTATATTGAAAGCTGAATGGATATTAAATAATCATATAAATGGTTATCCAAAACATATCTTTTAATATGTCCTGTGCCGAATCGATTTACTCGACTTTTCAATTAGGCTAATATTTCATCACATCATCAATCATAAATAATTAGTTTGTGTAATCTAGTTAACACATCGTCTGCCATCCATGATACAGTCTTAAATTTACCATAAAATACATGTTTTCAGTCATAAATATATCAGCGTGTAGCATGGGTGGTACATGTGGCATGAAACATGTGAAACTGATGTTGGATACCATTTTAATTTTTAGTTATTTTCGTTTATCTAATGTTTAGTTAGTGAAGCAATAACTCTGAATCATATAAACTAAGATTGTGGATCGTTCTCCAACCTGAAACCTTAAATCATTCTTGACCTTTCTTCAGTCCTTACTCATAACCATCCCCTCTTTCTTACTTTACTTCCCCGAGTTTTCCTTATTCTACAACCCAACAAGAGTTAAAATACTTCCGTCTTAAAACTCGTATTAAGTATAGAAATAAAGTCAACTTAGAATTCTTATAGTCATCTCATTCCTTGTTCTCGTGCAATCCAACACTGATACCATAAGGATTTTATCTTTATTTTGCATAAAGATTCACAGTCTAATTATGATACATCGTAGAAAAGCAGGATATGTTCCATTATGATCAGATCGTATACAATTTTAATTGACATACTCGTATGATTGCTGTTTGTATTTTTGTCCTTTCATCATATAAATAATGCAAACATTCCAACAATTAAGAATGCATATTAAAACATTTATTTATTGATTAAGAAATCTCTTGTTCTCTTGTGTCTGATTGATATTTTTCTTATTTGTATTATATCACGTTTTTATTTTTTTCAGACGTGGCGACGAGCGTCGCGACGACAGGGTTGCTCCTGGTGGTCGCGC
>NW_017137284.1:106017-106170 GCF_001652005.2 Ceratina calcarata | reverse complement strand
AGAATGCATATTAAAAGATTTATTTATTGATTAAGAAATCTCTTGTTCTCTTGTGTCTGATTGATATTTTTCTTATTTGTATTATATCACGTTTTTATTTTTTTCAGACGTGGCGACGAGCGTCGCGACGACAGGGTTGCTCTTGGTGGTCGC
>NW_017137284.1:96069-105996 GCF_001652005.2 Ceratina calcarata | reverse complement strand
AGTTAGTGAAGCAATAACTCTGAATCATATAAACTAAGATTGTGGATCGTTCTCCAACCTGAAACCTTAAATCATTCTTGACCTTTCTTCAGTCCTTACTCATAACCATCCCCTCTTTCTTACTTTACTTCCCCGAGTTTTCCTTATTCTACAACCCAACAAGAGTTAAAATACTTCCGTCTTAAAACTCGTATTAAGTATAGAAATAAAGTCAACTTAGAATTCTTATAGTCATCTCATTCCTTGTTCTCGTGCAATCCAACACTGATACCATAAGGATTTTATCTTTATTTTGCATAAAGATTCACAGTCTAATTATGATACATCGTAGAAAAGCAGGATATGTTCCATTATGATCAGATCGTATACAATTTTAATTGACATACTCGTATGATTGCTGTTTGTATTTTTGTCCTTTCATCATATAAATAATGCAAACATTCCAACAATTAAGAATGCATATTAAAAGATTTATTTATTGATTAAGAAATCTCTTGTTCTCTTGTGTCTGATTGATATTTTTCTTATTTGTATTATATCACGTTTTTATTTTTTTCAGACGTGGCGACGAGCGTCGCGACGACAGGGTTGCTCTTGGTGGTCGCGCTGATCGCAACGTCGATCATTCGATAAAGAAGCTACGAAAAAACGCCTTGAGAATGTCGATCATCATCTACAATTTAAGGACTGTATTTAAACCGCGGAGCGCAAGAAAGTTAGCGTGCGCAAGCATCATAAACGTATACACGTAAACAAGGAAACAGATGGTCAAATGACTGAGTAGTTAGTGTCGTACTAAAAAGAAACACGGAAGAACGATAATAAATAAGAGTTAAAACACAATTACGCGTGCCAAGTATCGGTGTAGCGCAAGTGTCCGAGGCCCATGGGAACGAGGCGGGAAGTGCGGAGTAAGTAAAACGAAGAATTATTTCTACAGAGTAACATCCGAGTGGAAAGGAGATAATGGTGAACCGGCATCGGTGGGCAAATCACAAAGTGCAACGACTATCGCTTTCAGTGTAACATATTGTATAACGCCGTAATGTCAGAGTACGCGCCAACGGTCTCCAATATAGCTGAAAAATCATCAAGCCTGTTCCAGTCCACAATTTAAAGCTTTATCGAGTATTAAATCAATTTTGAAAATGATAATAGAATTTATTTGATTGATCCCTAGGAATTTTCATATCTTCAAGTACTTCAAGTACATGCAGGTGTACTCGTGTTCTGCCTTTAATTAAACTTCATTACTAATTCGATCGTTTAATCCGGGGACACCCTGTATAAAATCGTGCACAATTCTTGAATTGTCAGAAAAATTCTATTACTTTAATTCAGTTGATCATGAAAAAAGCAGATAATGAAATTCATTGATTCATATGAAATGTCGTGTCTTCATCCATCTTACTTCTACGTAAAATAATTTAATTTATGATCAATTCTTAAAGGAAGAAATCAGCGACCCAGAACTGCCACCGATTCTTATACATTTTTTCATACTCAGTCGAGTTCCTTCCCTTTTTCATTTCGTTTGCAAGGTGTTCTTCGCGGATCTCATTTGGATACTTGAGATTAAAATGTCAGATTCGGTACAGAGGGTGGGCACGAGACAGTAAGGAGGGGACGAAGATTAGAGGTCGATATAGCATCGTCGAGGAAAACTATTATTTCCCTTCTTTCTGATTTTCCCTTCCTCCTTTATTTCAATATTCATATTTTAAATGCATAACAGATTGTAAAAACATGGATTAAAAAAAAAAGTGTATAAGAATTTGGACTTGAACAGGCTCGAGGGTATCCTATAATAAATAAAACCCAGAGTATCAGGAAGAAATGTAAATTAAGAAGACGCACCGAGGCACATTTCGTCAGGGTTAAATAATTCTTTAGAGAGTGTCCAGAGAGAGGAGTGCTCAAAACATACGTAAAAATATCGAACGACAAGGAAAATATTGAAACGCTTAAAAAGCACAGTGCTACATTATAAATAAGTAACGTGTAGGAGATAAAAAGTAAACTTGATTAACCGTCGCATTAGTTTCGCCTAGCGAGTAAAGCGTGTTTATCAGGTCCTAAAAGAACATCAGAACATTTTCGAACGTAATTTCACGAGATACCTCTCACAAATTTTCAGTTTACACCCCCAGCTTTGCTGCCAGTAATCACGAGCGTCTATTTCGATGATTTACGTTGAAAACAAAGTAGAAATCAGATCCGAGAGGGAAATGGATGGAAAATAAAAAGCAGTACATTCCGGTTTGATTCCCAACGCAATTTGCACAATGGAAATCAATGTACACGTGTGCTGCGAAATATCAAACGGGACCTGTGGATTTTAATCCATCAAGGGAGCCGTGGCTCGAAAATCCGTAAACGCGTATTAATTGTAATCCTGCGTGCGCGTTAAAGCAGGCGCGAAAAAACCTCACCGAGGATGAGTCTCCAACAGTACCGCTTTTATAAAACAATGGTAAATGAATTCCACTTCAATTAGAAAGATTGTCTGATCCAATAATTTCTATTACTCTAATTGAAAGTAATTGGCAAATGTGTAAAAGCGAACAAGTACGAGCTCGTTTTCGGTTTTATCCACGAATTAAATCCTGCTGAGCTATTATCCTTAATAAACTCCACCGAAGACTGTTTATTTGCGACGAATCAGGATGGTTAACAAAGTTTAACAGCGGCAGGCCTTCGTTACTGTGTCGATTAATTTATTCGCGTGTTAATTAACGAGGCTGGTTCGGAATTTCCTCGGTGAACGCGCAAACACCGGCGGCGAGGTTTAAAGCGGACTTCGAACTACTTAGGAATATCCATTATTCAGCGTACATCTTGTTTAAAGCAACAGGTTCGTGGGAGTCCCGTTGCTCCGTCGCGACGAACTCCGCGAACGGGTTAAAGCACCATGATGGATTAAAGAAGAGTAACTCGGGGATTACCGCAGACTTACCACCGCAGCTCCATGCGACGGATCTTCAGGTCATCGTACCCACGCATCTAAGAACAGAATCAGACGATCTCTCATCCAGCCCTCGAATAAACAGTTTTCGTCTGTACATCCTTTATTCGTTTTGCGAGCCTCTGTGTGTCGGGAAACGAAATAATATATCGATTGCAATAAATGAGATCCATTAGTGTTCGTGAACAGAAATTATGCTGACCTTGCAGCGAGCGCTTTCGATATCATCAAAGTAACTTAAAAAGAGTCATTAATCTTCCCTCGAGATCAATCGTTTCTGTTGACGAATTAATCATGTGAACAAACTGAAGGCAACGGAGTCTAATTAGCACGATGCTAGTTGATTTTTAATCTAATTAGAGGGACTCCTAATTAGCAGAGATCAGCGGTGAGCAAAAAGCGATGCGGGGAGTAATTCTATTCTCGTCGAGCTGATTTCAACCGGGAGACACGGAGAGAACAATGACGCAGGTTGCACATTTATATAGAAATATCGGCCTGAGTATAATAACGTTCGACTCGTCAGCTGGCGGATTCTGTAAATACGAGTAAATAAACTAAGTAAATATAATAGCTGCCGGAGGTGAACAAAATTCCGGGACGGACGATTCCCGCGACGACGGCTCGGTGCCGTCGTTACGCTTTCGACGAACGAGGACCGTTGACGATTTTGCTCCGACGCGAGAACATTTCGCCCTGGTTTCGTATTGAATTTAGAGTAAGTGTAACGAGAGAGGCGTCCGGTTAAAAAGCGAGTTACGTCTACTCTCTGGCGAGCGGAACGATCCACGACTGGATTTGATTCTTTCAAGAAACGTAGTCGAAACATTTGAATAACATTTAACTGGATTTATGTTCGTTTGATATGAAAAAAAGTAACAGAATTGTGAAAAAATGAGATTGTACGTTTTCGGAAGATTCGACGTAAAAATGAAATTGTTGAATAATAATTAGTCCTCTTTGTAAAAGAAATGAATGTCATTGTTCGATTGAAATGCTTTAGATAGGAGAATCGGGTCCAGGGTGTTCGAATCGTATTCCTTGCGATATATTTTCGTTTCGCCGTTTCGAATTGATTTCACCGAGTTTTGTACTATCGTTGTAAACAAGCGAGGGTGTGCGCGGGAAGAAGAGTGAATAATACCGTACATAGGGAGGATATTTTGACCTTAGCGTATAACGAAATCGACGTCGCGGTCGTCTCGTAGCGATTAAGTGATTTTAAGTGATCGATCCCATCGCTTTCCGTCGAAACTCAACGAGTTACTATCGATCCACGCTTCGTTTACTTCTATTTCGTAAGAACTATTCTGAACATCGAAGGGAAACAAAAAATTAGGAGATTTTTCTTGTAGCTTTTTAATCTGTACGAGTTTGTGTTGGTAGCTGATTGAAAAAAGTGTCTGAGACGTTTCCAACTTCTTTAGAGTCTCGATGGAAACCACTGGAATCGAAACTTGCAAATAAAACGAATTAAACGCGAAGGTATATATGTATACATAACACAGAATATAAATATATAAATATATAAATAAATAAATATAAATATGGATTAAGTGGGACTATTGAGTAATGATATATCATATATTATATATATTGTATGTTACATGATATATTATTATATAATATTATTATGCTTTGCGCCGTTGAGTTGAATGTTGTTATTTACATGAGGAGAATAAGAAAGTGGGGAACTGAGAGAGATTCTTATGGATA
This sequence comes from Ceratina calcarata, assembly GCF_001652005.2. NCBI lineage: Eukaryota > Metazoa > Arthropoda > Insecta > Hymenoptera > Apidae > Ceratina > Ceratina calcarata. The sequence continues at coordinate 101,315 of NW_017137284.1, read as the reverse complement.
CACTCGACATATGTAATAAAATGTGGGCAAAGTAACTGCCGTGAAAAAAGTTATGCGTTCTTCATTTTTCATTGATCATCTCAATCCTTTAATAGTCCTCCAATATATATAATTTTTGTAATTACTTTGATGATGCCAGGAAAATTGTATTAAAACTATCTCAAATAAATTAATACAGTTTAATAATAGAATTAATAATCAAATTTGGCATATAAATAGGTGAAGCTTTTAAAAAGTCGTCGTTAAATTGTTAGAAACCGAGACTACCTAAAAAAAACGCATATCTTCGAATCTACTTATCGTTTCCCATTCGAAGTTCAATCAAGCAAGCTGCGGGATCGAAATAAGTGTCGGCGAGGGAAATCCGCGGACGAGTCTCTATCTAAGATCGGCAGATTAAACACTGCGAGGGGTGGCTGGCCTCGTGTTTGCCGTCGCGTCGAGATAGGTGCGTGAAAGTTCAACAGCGAGCACACGTCTGGCCGAGTGGGTGCGGGGCGATAGGACGCCGACCCGTAGCGAAGGTATATCGGCCTTTACACAATATTTCGCGAGGGGGTTATTGCCAGCGATGTTGTAACAGCCGAGTCACCGGCCGCATACTAACCGGAGGATTAATTCACGCCACGCTGAGGCCAAAGTCGGCTTACGTAGACGAGACCGTGTGACTTTTCTCGGACAACTATCCACAGCTTTTGGTGTTCACTCTGCTTACAAGTCGCGATTACGGTGTGGGAGCTTACGAGTTTTACTATAGAAATAAAGTATCCTAAGTATTAAACATTAATTAATTGGCAGTATATTTAATACTCAATATGAACATCTAATAAATATGCATATAGCTTAATAAAAAAAATTATAAATCTTTTATACAATCCATGAATAATCATATTCTACATATTACATATACAAAATAAATCATGTTCTACATATATCCTCCAAAGCACGTTAAATGGTTCCCATTGATTATTTTTACCACAAACTTCAATTATCAGAGGATTAACAAACTTCAAAGAAAAATCAATGCGTGACTTGAAAAGCGACAGCCCGTTCAAACAGTAGCAAGAATCGGGATTATCTGCGTTGATGAAAGCTGGACTAATTGCAAAATACGTGCACAGGGAAAACTTCGCTTGATATTTATGCAGTCGCGGTTAAATTAAAAATTGATGTATTTACTGTGGTTTACAATAAATAACAATAAATAACTCGCGATCGATTATAATTTAACAGAACATCAGAGAATTAATGGTTTTCAATCTCTCATTTGTAAATATAAAATTGTGTCTCATGCGTTATATATTTTTTATAATTTACCTCGAATGTATGTGCATTCATCAATTCTTGTTTCACCTGATTTTTCAATCTAAAATCTCCCCGTTATCATAATTTTGCGCATTCAAACTCTTTTTAGGAAACTAAATTACTGCAGATTAACAACAACATTCTTCTAAAAAAGTGCAATGTATAATTATGAAAATAAAGTTATCGTTTATAAAAAAAACATTGTACATTGGAAGTAACGGAATGGCTGTTTTAGAGTAAACTGGACACGAGCACTACACGAGCGACAGGCAATCGACAATATCAATTGTAACAGAAGTTCCTCGAGTGACTAACACAGAGTTTTTAAAGCATCATCTATAAACTGTTGAAACCCGACGATTTTTGCGAGTAACCGGACTCCCGTTCGACTGAATACTAAAAAACATTCTAAACTAAAGTATCGAATGACGTCGAGGAAACAAAAAACGCGGAATGAGCGGTAGAAGTCACAGCATTTAATAATACACTATATGTAGCTCTTGCATATGTATGTATATAAAATCAAATACTTTCTGGAAATGATCCAGTCTTCCGCTTCAAATTTTACTTGTCTCCGATTAAATGATTAAATAATCTTTTTGCTGAAGTTACGTACTCGCAATTTTTGCATTGAGTAAAAGATAGTAATAAAGTGGGATTAAGGTTTGCACGTTATAATAATCAATTCGCATGTATAATTATTCAACAGTATGCATGAGTTTCATTATATCAACGCGACTATTCAGTAAAAGAAGAAGAATGATTTTAAGAATAGAATTTAACGGAAACGTTTACTGTACCAACAGCCTATCAAGCGTTTATCCAGTTATACGAGGCACATGTGTCTCTAAAAATCGCTGAAACCGTTTGTACAATCGAATTAAACTCGTTGTTTGAAATTGCGGCCGATGACAACCGTAATCAAGATCGGTCGACGCGCTAGTGACGGCGTCTGGCCGATTTTTCATTAAATGGACCAGGCCGACGATTTCGCACAATGTGAAACAGCGGATAATTGTCGCGAGCTTTTCGGTCTGCACAATGGTTACGTGGAATCATCTTTTCCTCGATTTTCGCATTGTCTTCGTACCCTGGTTGGCGAACTATTCTACCGCTCGAGTGAGGATAGCGCTCGGAAAATAAAAAGCAATTTCGGTTTCAAATCGACCGAACTCTCCTCGTTCGAAATTTTTTCAATTCGATATTTCGTCTCGAGGTTTCAAACGAAAAAAATCATTTTAATTACCAGACGACAATACTACGAGGTAATATCAGTTTGGAAAATTAATAATTCTAAATAGGAATTTGTTTTATCACTTTGCAGAATGAAAGAAAATAAAAATCCATACTGAAAAGCCGCATAACGAAAATAGCTGGTAGGAGGAATTCGTAGAAGAAAGTAATTTTAAGTAGCTTTTACGAACAGTAACGTCGAAACAATTCGCGGGGAACAGTAAAAAACAGCTGCACGAGGAAAATAATGTTAATGGCATGCAAAGAAACGACGTTGAAATTGTCAGAAACGAGAGACCGTAAACCTTCTCCCTCGAACAAAAACCACTGCTCGCGATGCGTCATAATCATCAAATGTCCCGGAGTTTATGGTGTGCCGCGTTCAACACTTCCCCTCCTACTTCTTTTAAAAACGACTCTTCCCTTATTTTCACTGGATGCTTCCACAGTATCGACTTTCTCGCTGCTCCTCAATTCTCACGTTTTACCTTTCAAAAGTAAAACGCTTTAAACCAATTGAAAAATTAAAAAAAAATAACAAAACTATTATGTGCGTACATTGTACTGTTTAAACTTTAATTGCAATCTTGAATTATGATTTCATTTGACTCAGAGATACTAATTTTCCTACTCGTCGGCTAAATGGATTTTATATTTCGCAATAGTTGAAAGACAAGGGAGAATGCAAGGAATAAATTCTGAGAATATGGTAAGTATTATGTTGGTATACATAAAATCGAGTTGTTTCATTTACGAGCCATACGCAAATTTAAGACCCGAGTCGGAACCCCTAATCACGGGGCCAACTCGTGCCAGCAACTAAATCGTATATCCGCTAATAAATCGGTAGTAAAAAAATACTTTCGCTGTCGTAAAAATATTCATAAGTCTGACTTCATGCCAACAGGCTTTGACTACTGTAAAACTGCTTTACGAGTCAACAATGAAAGAGAATACGTCCATACTTATCGAGAAATGATCCTACTGAGTAATTTCAGATATCTCTGTGATCCAATAATCACTTAAAACAGAGGAATTCGTAATTACAATAATAAAAGTGCAATTATTTATAAAAGATTAAACCTTGTTTTTCAACAGAAATTATTGAATTTAAAAATACATATAAAGTAAAATAAATAATAAATGCAAAAGCTGGAAGCGTGTATAATTGATGGTTTCAGACAAAAGCGATAAAACCAGTTGACAATATCCCCCAGTAGAAGGGTTAAATCGGTCCATCAGATATTAATAGCCACTGGGTCGGTACAACAATGAAATACCAATCGTGCAATCTCCAGGCTCTTCTGTTTCATAATCGAAACGTGTTTACATGACAAACCGTGATCCTCCTTGTTCTATGTTTTGGCTTGCATTCAACCGGCGGATTCGCTGGGCTAGGTTTCATAGAATCCTCTCTAGAGAGTGGATGAGAGAGAGAGAGAGGGAAGAGTTCACGGTCGGCAATGGCCGAAGAAAAAGGCCTCGTGAAACCTTGATGAGCCGTGCTGCCGGCAAGTAGGCATTGTGGCGGATTATGAATTAAATTCACCCTCGACTAGCTCCGGTGCCAGCACTTGCCTTTCCTTTACTTTGCTCCATAATACGGTCCGTAGCTCGCGGCTACTCCTTCGGCTCCTTTCCTCGACCATTCAGTCCCGGACTAGTTCCTTCTCTCTCTCTCTCACTCTATTCCGTGTCTCTGTTCTCCTCTCTAGTGCCGCTTCCCATCGGGGTTCCTCGAGCTCTCTTCTATCTTGATTCTCCTCAGCTTCTTCTTCACTCTCGAGAGACTTCACCGAAAGTGGCCGCTACGAGCGGCATTAACCAGTGTCTGTATACGGTAGTCCGCGTTATTAGCTTCTTTTTCCAGTTAAGCTCCGTGTTTTCCTTTTCCTCGTCTCTCTCACTTTCTCTCTCTTTCTCTTTGTCTCTCTACCCCCCTCTCTTTCCTTTTTTAGAAGCAAGTCTGACGGCATGATAACGCGTGCCGGTTAATAGACCCGTCCACGTTTTACAAAGTTGCTATTCTTTTTTCTTCGTTCTCCTTTTCTTTACGTTGTCTTGTTTCCCGTTTCCTTTTCTTTTTATACCGTCGTGCGACTTGTCCGAAGATTACGTTAAACGCGTTCCTCGTATTTGAAGCTCTCCGCCCCGAAAACTTATTCAACGTTTTAACGAACAAAAAATTTGTTGCTCCCTGTTTATTGCAAAATAAATGTTATGCAAGGAGCTAGCCTCTCCTCGTTGCCATAAAATTTTTACAAAACCCGTGGAACGAATCTGCCTTGATATTACTTGGAATTAAGAGAGGCAATATCTTTGAGGGGGTAATAGATATGAGAGAGAAAAAAGGGTACGACGGAAAATTAAACGGTGCTACGAGCTCTAACCTTTTATGCTATCATAACGTTATGCATTTATGCGCGTGCATGCGGCTACAACGCAGCGTTCTGCTGTTGTGGCAATTTTTTTCATCAATTTCAAGATTCCCCAAATCTCTTGTAAGATTCATTATTTCTATTATTGCATAATCCGTGTGTACCATTCTAATCCATTTCAAAAAGTATACATGGTGATTCACCTGCAGCAGGACACCTGAATAACTCCTACATTTTTACGATTTAAATAATTCTAAAATTCGATATGAAGCAGAGTATTGTCGCTGAGTGTTGCAAAATTTCAGCCAATGCATTAAATAACGTAGGCCG
>NW_017137284.1:90586-95862 GCF_001652005.2 Ceratina calcarata | reverse complement strand
AGAAAAGTTATGTACACCATGTAATGTGTCCCTCGAAACCAAACAACTTTTGTCTAAAACATATCTTCCTATGTTAAAAAATGTAAAAATTGTTCAGGTGATTTGCCTGCATACACAATTCGAATATTTATATCCTTAATAATTGTTGCCAATTAATCAAGATTATTTTATGTTTCACTTATTAATCCATTGAATGTTTCTTGAATCCTTGACACATGTGCTCCTCGACGGTACTACTTTTAAATAGCGAAGAACTTTCATGATTGCATTTCATGCGTTGCACACATCAATTCTTTCCCGGGGCGAATAAACTTCTTGAAGTAAGTGAACTCGGGGGCGCTAACTTCTCCCCTCGGCGAACGCCTAAACCCGTCCAAGTTCCGTCCATCTCCGGGAAAGAGATTTCTCTCCCGCTTTAACCACAATCGAGATAACGAATCCTCGCTCGGGAGAGCGCAATTATATCGATCGTTTCATCGTCACGTACGTGACGTCCAGTAACTTTGTATCCTCTTCTCCCGGAATACTTTTTATTGGGAGAAACTCCGCGGCTATTCTCTTCCCAGTTCTCCTGTCTTACGTGTGTAGCGAAGATACGAAGTTCCATGAACCACACTGATTGAGTACGTACGAACCTTTGATAATTTCAACGGTTCATGAAGTCATTATCAAAAGTCATACAGAAAACTTCTGAAATTGATTTACGATTGCAGTTAAACGTATGAACTTTCAAAAGTTACAATTCAAGAAATAATAAAACGATGTCACTACGTAAGTGAGAAAATGCCCTATACGTCCGTTTCAAATTCAATCCCTCTTCCCTCGCCACAAATTTCAATTCACTCCGCGCAGCAGCGTCTCATTTCGTTTAATCCTATATCCTGATTACTGTTATTGCTGGCTAGTGGAAAGTGGAGGCGGAGGTTGAAATAGTTGGTCGGGCTTAAACTCTCGAGGAATTGCATCTTCCGGTGGGCGAAGCCCGTAGGCTGTGGACGTTGGGCAATTACTCGTGACCGAGCAAAGTAAACCGACGGACGCAGAAATAGATTTGCATTTTTAGCCAAGGAACCCCCTACGGGGGCGAGCCTTCCTTACGTGCGCCTCGAGGTTTCGTGGCTCTCGCGGTTCGTTAGGTAAATTCCTAACGACTAACCCGAAACTTGACAGCGAGCTCCTGAATATTTTAGTGACACCGTTTAACCCATACAACGCCCACTCCGAACTCAATTTCTACGCTTCTTTCTAGCGTTCCAAAATTATTTCCTATCGGAAAATGAATGGCAATTTGTCACCGAAGCAACGATTTGCCTCGCGACATCCGTAAACACTGTAATAAAAATATAGTGTCTCCCCAATCGTATTTTGTGATTGATAAAAAAAAAATACTGAATAAAATGTGCACCCGTGTGCTACCTTTCGGAAGCGTAAATCTCTTTCGATAAATAATTTACAGATGGAAAAAGCCACGTGGAACTTTCATCAACCGTAGTACAGCTATTTTAACACGGAATGTACAGATTGATACGGGCGTGAAACGGTGGTACGAATTTAATGGCAGAAAAAAAAGAGGAGGTAAAAAATAAAACGCGGTAGGGAAAAAAAGTTCCTCGTTGACATATCCCAGGCGGTTTTACAGGTATCACTTTTGCCATAATATCAGTGATTGCGTGAGAAGATCGCAATATGGAAAATTCATGAAAAACACGAACGGGACGAACATATCCGAGGCATCCGCTATGACATTCGCAAAAATTTTCATCCGCTATATACTTTCGACGGCCAGCATTTTGTACGCGGGAACCATTTCGACGGCCGCATACGAGCGATTTCAATTAAATTAAATTCCAATTAAATTAAATTCCAATTAAATTATAGGCAGGCGCCGACACCATGCCTGGTTCCGATGTTGCACTCGTCCGGCTCGAGAGGAACGCGTGTATATTATTTCCGCGTGTATTTCAAATGCTCTGCCCTCTCTGCTCGAATAAAATTTCATCTTACTCGGATATAAACAAACCCCGTCTGATTTTATAAATTACATTTTTTTTTTTTATCCTTTTGATAATTTTGGACACAGAGATGAAAGGAACGATTCGGACAAAATTTCAATTAAAATAATATACGGAGGAATATCATGTCGAATATACTAATGAAATTTACTTAGTCAAATTATAAATGGCATACTTTTAATTTAAAATAATCAAGGATAGGCAACTAATTACCCAGCAGATGTTGAGACTCGACAAATCTGCAAGTCGAAGTAGACTCGCGTGTGTTTATCTGAACCTCGGTAAGGGACGAATGGTAAATACACCCTGTGTATTTAGTGTTTTCGACAAGGCGCTGCCTGTTTCAATTCACTTGCTTTGCCAGTACTTAGCAGGTTCGAAAGCACGAAATCAAGCATGAGAGTTTTCGTGGAAAAAATAACTACAGACTTAAACGATTATTAGAAACATTTATATTAAAAAGAGAGACATTTAATAAAAATGTTTAATATTGATCTTAAATCAATACATTTTAATCATATCTGAATCCACTCCGAACTCAATTTCTACGCTTCTTTCTAGCGTTCCAAAATTATTTCCTATCGGAAAATGAATGGCAATTTGTCACCGAAGCAACGATTTGCCTCGCGACATCCGTAAACACTGTAATAAAAATATAGTGTCTCCCCAATCGTATTTTGTGATTGATAAAAAAAAAATACTGAATAAAATGTGCACCCGTGTGCTACCTTTCGGAAGCGTAAATCTCTTTCGATAAATAATTTACAGATGGAAAAAGCCACGTGGAACTTTCATCAACCGTAGTACAGCTATTTTAACACGGAATGTACAGATTGATACGGGCGTGAAACGGTGGTACGAATTTAATGGCAGAAAAAAAAGAGGAGGTAAAAAATAAAACGCGGTAGGGAAAAAAAGTTCCTCGTTGACATATCCCAGGCGGTTTTACAGGTATCACTTTTGCCATAATATCAGTGATTGCGTGAGAAGATCGCAATATGGAAAATTCATGAAAAACACGAACGGGACGAACATATCCGAGGCATCCGCTATGACATTCGCAAAAATTTTCATCCGCTATATACTTTCGACGGCCAGCATTTTGTACGCGGGAACCATTTCGACGGCCGCATACGAGCGATTTCAATTAAATTAAATTCCAATTAAATTAAATTCCAATTAAATTATAGGCAGGCGCCGACACCATGCCTGGTTCCGATGTTGCACTCGTCCGGCTCGAGAGGAACGCGTGTATATTATTTCCGCGTGTATTTCAAATGCTCTGCCCTCTCTGCTCGAATAAAATTTCATCTTACTCGGATATAAACAAACCCCGTCTGATTTTATAAATTACATTTTTTTTTTTTATCCTTTTGATAATTTTGGACACAGAGATGAAAGGAACGATTCGGACAAAATTTCAATTAAAATAATATACGGAGGAATATCATGTCGAATATACTAATTAAATTTACTTAGTCAAATTATAAATGGCATACTTTTAATTTAAAATAATCAAGGATAGGCAACTAATTACCCAGCAGATGTTGAGACTCGACAAATCTGCAAGTCGAAGTAGACTCGCGTGTGTTTATCTGAACCTCGGTAAGGGACGAATGGTAAATACACCCTGTGTATTTAGTGTTTTCGACAAGGCGCTGCCTGTTTCAATTCACTTGCTTTGCCAGTACTTAGCAGGTTCGAAAGCACGAAATCAAGCATGAGAGTTTTCGTGGAAAAAATAACTACAGACTTAAACGATTATTAGAAACATTTATATTAAAAAGAGAGACATTTAATAAAAATGTTTAATATTGATCTTAAATCAATACATTTTAATCATATCTGAAATAATTCCACTTTGAGGCATTAATATAAATAATAATTTTAAGAACCCATTAATGTACTCCAAGTTGGAAACCACTTTCCTAAGCCGATTTACCTCGAGGTTCTTTTCCTGTATTCAGAATGGAATTAGAAAGATGCGTCCATCATTATGAGAATACCATTTTCGCAAATATTATGAAATGTTTATAAGTGTTTTTGTATATATTTGTATGTATTTATTAATATTTAAAGTGAAGATGGAATAATTTCCAATTTTCTTTATACGAGCTAATTTGCTATTAATACATTTCAGAAAGAATGCTTCAGTATGTCTTAAAACTATGTCGCTAATAAAAGGTACATTAAACATAATTATGTAAAGTGGGTACTTTTAAAAAAATTGAGTGTCCATATCGATGTACATGGCCAATTACTCTGAGACAGAAAATAGTGCATTATTCATACAAAACTACAGGCCACTTGTACCCATGAACCCCGCGTCGTCTATTCGTCGTGAAATGCCGTCGACCCAGCGACGCTCATACAAAAATGCACAAAAAAGCTAATTGTGTAATAAGAACGTTGTTGTTTCGTTTTATAAGAACATTTTGCAACGGAAGAAACAATTCCATTAGACTTGTTCATTTGAAAACAGTTCCATAGCGGGAATATCATCAAGATCGTTTTGTTTATTAAAGATAACCACCGTAAACGAGGTTCTTCGTTTAGAGCCGAGTGAAACGGCGCAGAGTGGTGGCTCTGGTAAAGCAGATGCTCATACGATCCGTGGAAAGTTAAGTTCGTTAAGTATCCCCCTGAGTCGTGTCTTATCGGGTAGACGCGGCTCTGATCCTCCCACCGCCGTGCCACGGCATAACAATTACCCTATTATTTCGTATATACAGCCCGGCAACCCTAAACGCTTCGCGTTTCCGTTCCACGACGAGCATTTTTACCTCCCTGCGTTCCACACGCGTCGACGCGTTACGCGCATTTAATTCACAGTCAAACGTTTAAGCTCCGCTCCTTAATTGGCTGGGTCGTTCGGATTAATTACCCAGCTGTTAAGCTGCCTCTTCGGACGTGTCTCACTGTTCCTGGAGCTTCTTGTCCGCTTATATTCAATGAGACAAACTGCTATCAAAGCGATTTCAGTGCTCTAATGATTGCTGATAAGCTTCAAGTGAATGCCGTACTTCATGAATGCTCAGATAATATTATTGCCAATTAGCTCATTCGCATTATACATAGACGATATAATACAAATTAATACATCCGATATCATAGCATTCATAGTATAATATTAATATAATACTCCCTCTGTCCTATAATAATAAAAGAAAATAAATATAAACCACAATATTTGTTATCAAAAAACTAGATTAAATTAACCAATAAATTAAAAATATTATTTCTAATTTTTATTTTGAGTATTTT
>NW_017137284.1:85318-85966 GCF_001652005.2 Ceratina calcarata | reverse complement strand
ATTTTGAGTATTTTGTTGGAGAGAGAACAGAGGAAGTTTAATATTAATATAATAATTGATAGAACGTTGGATAGAATTATTTCATGTAATAATTGATAAAATAGAGAAGAATTTATTCTTAAAGCTTTTCTGTCCTAAGAGGATTGAATCTGAACCCGAAAATCCTTTTAGCACCTCATGAAACAGTGAAATCGTCGTTTCACGACACTTTTATCAAGAAACCAATGAATTTCAAATAGAAACACTGCTTGGGGCATATCTTGACGGTGGCACTGTTGATACTTTTATTGTGTTTGGGAACGTAAAAAGTTGAATGATTTATATATACGCGGGAAAGCCATCCAGTTATTTAAAGAGTGACGGTGATCCCGTCGTTGGTGCTCTCAAAAATTCGTCTCGGCTATTTATGACTTCTACGATCTTTTTACTGCCACCGTTACCCCTTACCTTATTTTCCAATATGCTTTACGTTCGCGCTCACTCGGTAATCTCGAGGTTCCAATGTTCAAATGTGACTTTAAATCCGTAGAAGAGTTCAAAGTTTGCTTTATGAATACTGGATGTGACATGCTTATTATAAAACGCTACAAAATATTTAGGCGTGCAACAGATGATTGATTAATAAATATTAAATAATCGCGATCTGAT
>NW_017137284.1:83422-84379 GCF_001652005.2 Ceratina calcarata | reverse complement strand
TCTTTTAATATTTCCTACAATTTCTGAGTTTTTAACGCGGAAACAAACCGTACAAAGAAAATAATTCTATAAAGCATTGATCACGTCGGGGGTTCGTTTTCGCGCCATTCGCCGGCGAAACCGCAGTCGCAATTAGAACAAATTCGGCCTCGAAAGGCGAGTTTAATTCGGCGGAATTAGGAGTACGGAGCCGGCGCACCCTTCCCTGGGCACGCGGGGAAACTCCGGAAATTTCGAGAGTTCGTCTGGACGTCTTGAAGGGAAGAACGGAAGAAAAAGGAATAGTTGAAAGAAAAAGGTACGACGATCGAGACAAACGTCGAACTTCTAAAAAGAATCGACGGAAAGAGCAGGTCGTACAGAGAATAGCTAAAGTCGTACTGCGTTTTGGGAATCTCGAATGATCGGGAGAATTCCCTCGGGGTGACCAGAAAATCATTGTTTTATTAGTTGCCAAATATTAGAGGCAAAGTTCCAATGGTGTCGAATATCGAAATTAAATGTGCTAATACAAAATCAAATTTTAACTAATAAACCTTATCAATCTTCAGATAAAGTACGAATTTATCGCAGGAACCGTTTAATGAGTACAAATATTAATTGTAGGCCAACGTTTGCCTGTTTCATAAAAATTACTAATTGCAAGTACACTTCTCTCTGTGTAAAAAGGCTTTAAGTAATTAATAGCCGACGGTATTGTTTTAAGGAAAGCAATTTTTCTCATTTAAACAGCAGCGAGGAGTTAGCGCTGATTCTTTCCGATCAAAAGGTTACGCGTTTATGTTTCTCCTTCGTACGGCCTTTAAGTTTGTTCCACTCTTACGTTTCCCCAAGTTTTCTGATTGCACAAGGTTCTGCAAAAGGGAAGCGAGCGAGAAGTGAAAACTCCCCTGTCGCCGTTAACAATTTTCAACTCTCTAATTATATCAGGCAAGAATATTTTGTGCACATTCAATT
>NW_017137284.1:76392-79031 GCF_001652005.2 Ceratina calcarata | reverse complement strand
GTACAAAGAAAATAATTCTATAAAGCATTGATCACGTCGGGGGTTCGTTTTCGCGCCATTCGCCGGCGAAACCGCAGTCGCAATTAGAACAAATTCGGCCTCGAAAGGCGAGTTTAATTCGGCGGAATTAGGAGTACGGAGCCGGCGCACCCTTCCCTGGGCACGCGGGGAAACTCCGGAAATTTCGAGAGTTCGTCTGGACGTCTTGAAGGGAAGAACGGAAGAAAAAGGAATAGTTGAAAGAAAAAGGTACGACGATCGAGACAAACGTCGAACTTCTAAAAAGAATCGACGGAAAGAGCAGGTCGTACAGAGAATAGCTAAAGTCGTACTGCGTTTTGGGAATCTCGAATGATCGGGAGAATTCCCTCGGGGTGACCAGAAAATCATTGTTTTATTAGTTGCCAAATATTAGAGGCAAAGTTCCAATGGTGTCGAATATCGAAATTAAATGTGCTAATACAAAATCAAATTTTAACTAATAAACCTTATCAATCTTCAGATAAAGTACGAATTTATCGCAGGAACCGTTTAATGAGTACAAATATTAATTGTAGGCCAACGTTTGCCTGTTTCATAAAAATTACTAATTGCAAGTACACTTCTCTCTGTGTAAAAAGGCTTTAAGTAATTAATAGCCGACGGTATTGTTTTAAGGAAAGCAATTTTTCTCATTTAAACAGCAGCGAGGAGTTAGCGCTGATTCTTTCCGATCAAAAGGTTACGCGTTTATGTTTCTCCTTCGTACGGCCTTTAAGTTTGTTCCACTCTTACGTTTCCCCAAGTTTTCTGATTGCACAAGGTTCTGCAAAAGGGAAGCGAGCGAGAAGTGAAAACTCCCCTGTCGCCGTTAACAATTTTCAACTCTCTAATTATATCAGGCAAGAATATTTTGTGAACATTTAATTTCATTTTATCTTTCAAAATCTTTATTTTACTATATTCAAAATATACAATAAACGAATTTTTGCATCAGGAGCTTATATACAGGGTGAACCATGAATCGTATTCAGTAGATACTCGGATGGTCACAACGTTACTTCTATGTTACGTAACAGGAATGTTACAGCGTTACTTCTGCATTTAGAAATTTCAAGAAATTTTTTTTCAGTATCGCGAAACTGTAAAGGAAATATTTCCTTTACAAAAGTCAGGTATAATAAGTAGGTTGATCTTTAATTTTATTTGAGGAGAATCCAAAAATTCTTTCAGAGGAAAAATAGCAAAGCAAATGACGGAAGTATTGTTTTCTCTATTACTGCCTATTTTCCTTTCCTCGCCACTTCATTCAACGTATGAGTCTGAGTCTGATTAATGTAGTGTCACGTCGTGGATAATGTCACCACCGGAACATCGTAAATACGCGAACCAGATGGCTCGCAGTAACTTCGGAAATGAACAGTGGAAAACGTCGAGGATAATCGTGTTAGAACGCGGACAGGTGGTCAGTTAGCGAATTCCTTCCTATTCCTACGCACTCCAAATTTCCGTCGCCGTGAAAAACAAATAATACTCTCCCTCGTTTCATTATACCAGTAATAACTAAATCTATCCTATTCTAAAAAGTAAATGGAAATGTAAAGAGCTTTTCGTATAGTACAATTCAATGTTGCAAAATAATTGTAACTTTTGTAATTCTGTGACCTAGATACGTGCGCCGTATTCGAATTATTTTAGCTCGATTACATGAAAAGAGAGAATCTTTGAATTTCAATTACAACTCGGTACATTCGGAGTTTCTTCCAGTTGAACAATAGCAATCGACCGGAGTATCGTGAGTCTGCAAGAACACAGATTTCGGGGATTGCGAGTCCAAGTCAAAAACGTGAGCAACATCCCTTAGACTGAATTCCGGCCGTATGCTGCACGTAATGCAAAAAGGTAACCAGGAAACTGACAATGCATTTTGCCTACCAAATATTTTTATTCAATTCTGTTATATGCGCGAGTAATAAACCATTGACAATGGATTGAACCTAGCGAAAATCTTCTCTACTCATTAGTAATTAAAATCAACGACGAAGTACGTAACGAACTGTGAATTTCAGAAAGCAATTAACAAGATCCTGATTTATTACGCTTGTCGCGCTATAAGAAATTTGCTTCTGTTTAGCACTGAACACAACGGTTTGCGGCGGCAGGAGGCGAGGATGAGGGTGAGAGAAGAATCTTCAGGAAGTTCTACACCTCGCTCGAATAACATACTAATTAATTTAAGCAAGTTCTTTGACGTTTCTCGGAGGTAGCGTTTGCGATTAGGTGGAAACTCGAACTCGCGGCTTTAAGAGAATGTAAATGATAGTAGGTAGCTGCAAGTTCATTACAACCGCCCCGTGGCGGGGCCACAAAATTGTTCGGAGAAACTTCCGTTGAATAGTGGTTAATTATAATTAATTCCATATTGTCTGCTAGGCAGCTCGTGCTGATTCTTCGCTCTCCGCTGAATCATTCACAATCCGACCACGAAGTTTTAGTTATCACCCAGATTAATATGAATATAAAATCAGCCTGCTACGTCATACTGAAACTTTTCATGAATGTATTTTGCTACTTCGTTGAACATCATTCTTTATAAAATATTAAATACAATTGATCGTTTACTTTGAAAAGTGGCCTAAGACTATTTTCCAAAAATGATC
>NW_017137284.1:74574-75946 GCF_001652005.2 Ceratina calcarata | reverse complement strand
TAGTTGAAAATACTTTAATTTACTTCTCGTAATCGAGTAGTCTTTATGTTATACTAAATGGACTTAGGCAACTTTCAGAATAAACGACTCAATTAACTTTCATTTATATTCACATAAATAAAATCCGTTTAAATGTCAGCCAAATGTTGCATGTGAACTGACCAGTCTAAAGACCAGGAATTCATAAACGCTTTTTCTAATATCGATCCGGCGATGAAATACGAAGCAGGAAAATATGCAGCGCAGTGGAATCATACGAATTCGGATTCGCACATGCTCGAACGTGGATTTTAACTCGTATACGTCCGAGAATGCAAGACGAACGCGGCGGGTTGGGCCGTTCAAGAGCGTATTATCAGTTCGTTCCGCGCTCATAGGAAACCGCAATTTCCACGGATTACACGGACGAAAACTGACTCCCGCGACTGTACCAGCCGGTCGAGCGAGCAAGGTCTGCCGGAATTCATGGGTCGCAGGTTATGCCGCATTCGGTGGTATGTAGTAATTAGCAACATTGCTTCCAGAGCTTCCGAACATGGAAGGTGGAGGTGGACCCAGGCGAGAGCGGATTTCATTCGAAGGAATAGAACGCGCCGCGACCGCGATGCTATCTTGCAAATTGTTCCTGCCGCCAATTGTCCCACCGCAGATCGACTAACGCATTGCCTTCGATTAAATTCTTCATCTAGCAATATATTTTCGATACTGTCATTGTTGAACAATGAATTCCAGCAATGATCTCATTTCAGCCCTCTACATCATCATTTGGATGATTAAAGAAATTGAAAATCGTGCCACGAACTGGAATACTTTAAAAATTATATAAAACATAATCTGAAATTAATTTATTCGCGGAATTTTTGTTCATTAGCATCGCAACTGAATTAGTATATTTGGTAATATCACAAAACCGAGACAATTAAATAGTCGGGGATGCTCTTAATAACAGATTTAATAAAGTCTGAGACACCTGTAGCTGAATTATCGTTGAAGTTTGCTGTTTCCTAGGAGCGACAAAAACCGAACTAGCGACAGCAAGAAGGTAAAATAATATCTGACTTCCACGCCTCCGCCTTTTTTGGTATCAATTTCTATCCGCTAGACTGAACTTGGACGAAACTGCGGGAACAACTGACGCTAATGCAACTTCGTAGGTCGTTACGGAACAGTTTAAGATGCAGATTCACGTGTAACAGTTGTAAGAAGGAATGTGCAGGATTGAAGAACTAGGGAGACAAACATTAGCCCTGTGCGCGAACATCTACAAAGGAAGTTCTGGTAAATGTTCAAAGTTCAATGAAACAATCACGCATACATACATTTACTTTCTTACCTCATTTAATTGAAAGATTCTTCACTCTCTATAAATAAA
>NW_017137284.1:70623-74282 GCF_001652005.2 Ceratina calcarata | reverse complement strand
CATTAGCATCGCAACTGAATTAGTATATTTGGTAATATCACAAAACCGAGACAATTAAATAGTCGGGGATGCTCTTAATAACAGATTTAATAAAGTCTGAGACACCTGTAGCTGAATTATCGTTGAAGTTTGCTGTTTCCTAGGAGCGACAAAAACCGAACTAGCGACAGCAAGAAGGTAAAATAATATCTGACTTCCACGCCTCCGCCTTTTTTGGTATCAATTTCTATCCGCTAGACTGAACTTGGACGAAACTGCGGGAACAACTGACGCTAATGCAACTTCGTAGGTCGTTACGGAACAGTTTAAGATGCAGATTCACGTGTAACAGTTGTAAGAAGGAATGTGCAGGATTGAAGAACTAGGGAGACAAACATTAGCCCTGTGCGCGAACATCTACAAAGGAAGTTCTGGTAAATGTTCAAAGTTCAATGAAACAATCACGCATACATACATTTACTTTCTTACCTTATTTAATTGAAAGATTCTTCACTCTCTATAAATAAAAATAAATAATGCCAAGCATTAATATGTAAGCTCTCAAGATTACTTGAGCAGTACATACATTGTATTTAAAATGTTTGTAACTAGTTTGAAGAGTTCTTTAAGATCCTGGCTAGCTAAGCTTTCCCATTCCCTTCTTACAAATATAAAGATATATTTCAAGTTAACAGCAGCACTTATTTATTACTGTGAAAAATAAACGGTATCCATTACGTTTGTAATAGTTGGATACAAACAGAATTTAATAAATCTGATTTATATTTTAAAATTATTAATTGTCTATACTTCAACGTTTCGAATAAGATGCAATGAGGAGGACTCACTATCAGTGTGCGATCTAAGCAATAAATCACAATGTCCACGCATTAGCGGGCCGGGAATAATAGCTTCACGCGTTCGATCCCTGTTTAGTGTGAGTGCAATAACGGGTTGTAGTTGTAGTCGTGTTATAACGTTGAATGGCGAGATTGGCGAGACACATACACGCAAGCGCATTGCACGTGCTTAACAGTCGTATATATCGTACGTAGCAATGCTTCATTCAGTAGTATAGCTCGTGGAATATTCCAAAAGAGAGCGATTAACAGAGACGTTTTCAAAAAAATCAAAACCCGTGGTGAACAGCAACGTTCGTATAATTACATAAGCGAAATCATTGAAATGAGGGATTGTCAGTGTCTGTTCATTTCAGGTTCCACGCTGTATGCACAGCTGTTCCTGATCTATTGTATTCCAACTATAATAGCAAATTCGGATACTGGGATCATGACTCAAAGATCGAATTCGGTGGAAATTCAAGATCTCCAGGATATATGGACACCCTTTGGTGTGGCTCTGTCTGGCATTTACAAACGGTAAATAAGTCGTTTCTATTTAACCTAGTCCACGGGTGGTACTAATTTTTCTGGAAATATCACCTGAATCTCTGAATGAAGTCTCTAACTTCTTATTCGAGTTATACAAATTTATTCAGTTAATCATCATGCTTTTTTGCAGGAGCTTCGCTTATATAACACTCAAGGATAGATTACCAGTAATTTTAACTAAAATAATTGATACCCTTAGTCGTAATAAGGAGAGCATTGCTCAGAGATATGGACAGGTAAAATAAACATTTCTGGATACATTTCTATATAGGATCAGATAATGTCTACAATTTTCATTTAGGAAGCTTTGGGTGACGTGAAACAAATGTCAGGATATATTAGTAAGTTGAAGAATGAATTAGTAACGAATAAAACATTGAAACCTATGCGATTGCTACCTGATGATCCGAACAATGATGCTGGAGAATGGAATAAGTATCTGATGCGAAGGACTGATATGGAAGGTGATACGCCGACATGGTTCAATACTGCATGGTTGTACTGCGAATGTTATATGTACAGGATTATTGCTCAAGAATTCTCTCTCACGTAAGTTGTAGAAAATGGTACAACCCTTCATTATATAAAATGACAATCTCATCGACTTTTAGGAACCATCTGAAAAATTATGACCCTTTCGAAGAACAAAAACATGCTGCATTTACAGGTTCGCTAATTAGCACAGAAGCACTTGCTGCTTACACTATGGATCTCATAAAGAGAGCAGAGAATTTATCAATACATGAGACCAAAGAAGAACTGTTTAAATTCTTTAAAGTTAATCTTTGGGGTAACAAGTACGTCCGATTTGCAACATCTTAAGTCATTTCGTTCTTATAATTCTATTACATTTAGAATGTTTTGCTTGTAGATGTGATTTATCGTTGAGTGCAGGGGCAGATGTTAGTCAATCTAGCAACCCTATAGAAGTGCTAAAATCGTTAGATAAAGATATTCTTGTAAATAATTCAGAGCTTGCTTGGAATGTGCTAAGAAAGAAAGTGACTAACGATAGGGATATCGTAGACTTTATACTTGATAACGCGGGCTATGAACTTTTCACTGATTTGTGCTTAGCTGTATTTATGGTCTCTACTAAGTTAGCGAGCAAAGTCCGATTTTATGTAAAACGTTACCCATGGTACATCAGTGATGTAACGACGAACGATTTCCACTGGACTCTAGACTATATGCAGAGCTCATCGAATAGAGAACTACAAGAATTTGGTAAACTGGCGAGTAACTATTTAAAGGACAATATATGGACTGTTGAGGTAATTGCAATTTCATATTGGCTGTAATACCATAAAAGCAACGTTTCTCATTCAATATTCTGTACTTAGGAGGAATTATTTTGGACTGGACCCTACGATTTTGCGGAGATGAAAAAACAGGATCCAGTGTTGTACGCAAAATTATCGGATGCAAAAATGGCAATATTTAAAGGCGACCTGAATTACAGAAAACTGTTAGGCGATATTAATTGGGAATACACAACAGAGTTTATGCAGTCATTGAGAGGATTTCAACCAACGAATATCGTAAGCTTGAGAACAGTAAAGTCAGACGTTTGCGTTGGTCTGCCTCCTGGTGTAGCAGAAGATTTATACAAACAAGACGAGAAGTGGATGTTTACAGGGCAATACGGACTTATTCAATCAACTACACCTAAAGCTTGTCCGTGT
This sequence comes from Ceratina calcarata, assembly GCF_001652005.2. NCBI lineage: Eukaryota > Metazoa > Arthropoda > Insecta > Hymenoptera > Apidae > Ceratina > Ceratina calcarata. The sequence goes on along the minus strand of NW_017137284.1, from coordinate 71,227 downwards.
ACTGATCAGATATGTTAAAATTCTATGAGCCATGAAGTACCAAAGAAATCTACGTATTTTCTATCAGGGTATACACAGTCTTGCTGTTCCTCAGCTATTCTGTATTCAGTGTACATAATCAACTCTGTACATATTATTACCAATTTGTAATTATAAATGCTACATAATTCCTTCTTAATTGTAAGAACATTTATCAAAATTTACTTTCTCGCATTATTCCACGAATCTGCTTGTTCAGTTTCCCGCACAACTTTTTACGTATTTATGTTTTGTACTATAATACTACCTTTGTAATAATAATGTTCATATCTCCAGAAACTATTCTTCCAAACAAATTATATGTATGTACAAATGATATCGTGTAAGGGTAAACAAAGAAAATATGATGTTACAGACTCTACTTTAAATACTGAACATGTATTTAATTTATTTACTTCACAGGTATATAATATACGAATAAAATGTTACCTCAACAAATTAAGTAAATTATGTATATATAGCGTTATTAATTACGATGTTCTTTTATAATACAGAATTATTATACAATTGTTTCCTGGTTAAGAATAAAGTGATATTTTATTATTGTTAATACCATCGTGTTTTA
>NW_017137284.1:58183-70465 GCF_001652005.2 Ceratina calcarata | reverse complement strand
GAATAATACATATAATTGCTTGGTGCATGAAATAGAAAGAATCTTTAAAGGATCCAAGTGGCAGTAGAGTTCGTAAACAAGTATTTTAATTGATGTGTGACTACGTAATATCGACAAACGAAATACTCTCAGATTATGGAAGCATTAATTACTGACAGTATCATGATTAATGGTCGCTTATGACCATGCTCGTCCAGCAAGCTACTCTCAGGATAATATTAATTTATATCACATTCCCAAGCAAATCCTCCAATAATGTGCAAGTATAAAATTATGATGTTTATTAACTGTTCGTCGTATTACAAGAAATTTAACAATAGCGTTAATTTTCAAACCCTTCGTGGTGAATGTCCATTTGCAGTTTAATGTTGCGATAACATAATCAAATAATCTAATGTTTTACAATCTCTCATAATACTAAGGCAGCAATATTGAGATTTGAAAGTGTCTATTTCTTCTTGTCTCTCGTTTGTGTGTGTGTGTATGTGTGTATATATATATAATATATATGTATGTGTGTTTATAGATAAAAATAAATGTACTGTTCTATAATACATAGCTATTTAAACATATGAAATGATCTTAATACGTTGTACAAAGTTATATAGAGAATCCCTGTTGTATAGATACAGGATGTTCCAAGAAATATTAATCAAACAATACTCGATTCTTAAATCGTACAAATTTATAACGCTAAAATTGATATTCAAATTATGTACACATAAAATTTATTAATTAAACAAACGATGATGATACAAAACGTTTACATTCAAATCAATATGATCGGCACAAATATTGTCGAAGATAACAACAAGCGTAGGTACACCTTCCGTTACGAAGATATCAGACAGATTCACAAACGTGAATTAAATACACTGAAATGCCACTGGTAGTTAGACGTTGAGAATTTGATATTTGTCCGGGAACAAACACAAGGACTTGAATGTTAGAGAAAATAAAATACGCGATCCACCGTAGACATAAAATAACGATTAAATATTTCTTGACCATCCTATATACACTCAAGAGAGGATTTGCAGAAGATGGTATATATTACTGATACTTTACTTACATTTTGTCATCATTAAAAGGGCGACAGTTTCCCTCCTTATTTAAGATATCATCCCCGCGAATCGGTTCCACTGATTGCGACCATTTTCCCTCCCTCCCAGCACTACTTATACGACACATTGTATAATGTTAATAATAGCAACGTAGTTAGTAACAAAACTAATCACGCCCTGCATTAATTAAGAAGTTATCAACGACATTTCGTTCGAAACTACATCCCACGTTCGCTGCACGCGCGGTCACCGTGCAACGACTGCAACGTTCAAATAATGATTCTACTTCAGACACGTCCCGAGTACTTTACTGCCACCTAGGGAAGCTACGAAATGTACATTTATTTAACAAGAAACGAAAATGTTTTGGAAGTAAGTCTAGATAGATACCATGAGCCGGTTTATCTAAAGACGAGACAAGAAATGAAAGTTTTCGTCGTCGTCGTTGTCGTGAATCACAACTGTGCAAAGGGTTATACTTTCGTTCAGCTAGTAAAGAAATGTGGCACTTCTCGTCCGAACGTTGGCCACCGATCACCGATCTGTGAAACATAACTGCGAGTCTATGTGCCGACACGGTAGACACTGAGAAGATATGGGACAAAATTTTTCATGGCACCACCCCCCGCGCACGCGAATCTATCTCCCATTCACACGTTTTAAGTTCCGTTAGATTTCCACATCTTTTCCTTTGTAATATTTAAATATGAACAGTCATAATTCAGCTATCAAATGTATTAAATAACAATAATGGAAACGACTAATATTCTAAGATCTGCTTTACACAGTCGGGTCGGTTATCAAGGTATTTGGTCTGAATCGTGTATGCTCGTTTTACCAATGATTGCAGCTATTCCATTTACTCGGTTTGCAACTAAAATTCATGCAAAATTGACAGTCCCGAGTACGCGTACAGTTTCACGTGAGTACTCAGTATTCGCTTTATACACTTTGCAGGTTCCTCCTTTTCCCTTCAAGGGCTGTTACTTAGTGAATGCGGCAAATACTGCCCAGAGGACTGGATTGGCATTGGGTTTAGTGGCTTCCGCCTCGAAATCGAGATCCAGTAACGTCCGTACTCGCCGCATCGCTACCTCGTAATCGTCGTCGCAAAGCGGCGCAAATGCGTTTTCTAACACGTCGGCTGCGTGAGCTAAGATAACTAAAGCTAGCGTTCGCCTGTCCATCCGGCCAGCATCGTTAACCCAGCGGCTTAACACAGCTTCTTGAATCTGTCATATGAAAAATCAATTTTTCATCTATGCCTAACAAGTAAGTGAGCACTAAAAGTATCTACCTTTTTAACAAGACGACTTTTGGCAAGGTTATCAGTAAGGGGATGAGTAGTCATATCAAACAGTAAGAAATTCTGTTTTTCTGTTGTTAAAACACCTTTCTCAACAAGATTCTTGGCTAATCTCTCTCTGACATTTCTCAATTGGTACCTCATCTTTAGTGGATTCCATGTTTCCCCTAAACCCAAACAAACGTGTGAAGAACATCATGACCAAACAAACAGAAACATGTTCGTGAGGAACAAACACGAAACAAACCACTGAGATATTCGATCCAACTGGGGACAGTCTCCGGAGGATCTGTTTCCTTTATGTGTTTCAATGCTTCGTCCAACAGAACATCTCCCGTGGGTGCATCGTTCTTCAGCAAAAGCTTCCTCACCAGTAGACCCTTCTTACGCATACCAGCTTTCTCTAACTCGACGCGACCTCGGAATCCGAGTTCTGCCAAGATACAACCGCGCAAACCGGAACTTATACAATCGTTCCAAAACGACGTGTAACCCTACAAAAAAACATAAAGCCTTAGTCCCAAAAACCGGGATTTCCTCTTTGACAAAGGGAGGACGTCGAAAGCGCACGGTGAAGGGTCCGAGGGTCAGTGTCAACAAACCTCCTTGTCTTTAAGACCGAGTAACAGAACTTCCTCCATCAACGTCAGTCTAGTTTCCTTATCAGAATCGTCATCGATCGTAGGATTCGAGTTGAGGTCTTTCTGCATGGTATCTGTGTCCACGCCATGACCGGACAGTTTATCGTTTGTAGTATCATTGGAACCGTCCTGGCCGAGGCTACTGCCGCTGCTGCTGTTAACCACGCGTCTTCGTTGCACCAATCCGTCACCGCGATTCATCCTTCAACGACGAATCTGAGCCTGCTTCCTCTCGCGATTACGTCCGCGTGTCAAATACGCCACTGTGTCGCCTTTTACTTCGGATATGATTAAGGCGTATGGTCGACCGTGGCGTTAAAGCAAGCTGACGGCATGCATCGAACAGTGCACACTATATTGTTGACGTTTCAAACGGTACGACATATCTTTCCAAGATGGCCAATTTCCACAGACGTCGTTATTTTGTTCCGCTACTTGGCTTTATATATCGCTTACGCGCAATTAGTACCACAGACAACACTAATCTCGATGACGAACGAACCACCGTAGTTCGTTGCTTCGTCTGTACGTTTACCTCGGCGCTAATGTTTTCGGCAGAAAAACTTATCACTCCATACACTGAATCTCAAGGCCCTCTCGATTCGACACGCTCGACACCCCGAGAGTCTGAGTCTGAGTCTGAGTCTGAGCTTGGAACACAGATATCGTCCTCTGCGGTTAGAATTACTTAGAACGCCCACTCGAGTCACAATGCTGAGTGCTCGTTTTCTGCTGTCGGTAATTTTACTGTGGCGCCTATCATTTCTCTGAGCCGCGCGAAGCGTTCAAAACCGAGTAGCGAACAAGAAGAATTTATTTCGAATAGAAATACAGCAAGAAATAGAATTTTACAATAAGGAAAATGTAAAGCAAGCAGGGGATCTCATATATTAACACTATTGAAGTAAATTGATAATGAATCCTCAATTCAATGAAATAACATCAGTAAATATCATCCACAATCGAATCTACTTACAGAACTACTAAGGAAATTATTAATACACGTTGCAATGTGCAGTGTACAGTAGCCTAGAACTGGTGCTTTATTTCCAACAATAATTAAACCATGAACTCAATTTTTTTAACAACGAAACAACTGGATAATGCACTAAATAATAACTGGATAAGATACAGTCTAATTGTAACAGATGTAATTATGTATTCTAGTATATTATCATATAAGCCTTACCTGATGTTTGATTGTCCTCGTAGAAAACTGTTCTACTGTGAGGTAGACTAATATCCTATCAAGTTAATTATAAATACGGTCGCCGTATTTTTGGGAGCGCAAACGGGGACAATAAAGGCATGTAGTACCAACACGCTAACAGTTTTAAACATGTTCGTAAATCGGGACATTTTAAATTGTAAGTACACTTTATAAAATCTATATTTCCAATAATGTTTGATTTTTTATTCTGACTTGACAAGAATTAAAATTATTCAATTAACTTAATTGGAGGAAATTCGAATTAATGATTGAATTTCAATCCTTAATTAATACTTCAATTGTCAATTGAGATTTAGAAGGATTTAATTATTAATTGTTAATGCAGCAATTAAAGGATCTACAACCTTGTATTCGTCTATATTTGTATTAATTATTATTTCAATCACTATATTAAATATTATATCAATCTTCAGATGGATCATTGCTATAACGATTGATACTAAATATTGATATATCGATTAGTATATGAATTGTATCAGGCATTGTATGAAGCGTTGCATTAAATTTTGTTTCCATCCTTTTAAGGATTTCGTGATGGATACTGAGAGGCTGAGAGTTTATTGCGATTCAAGATGCATTACGGGAGAAAAATATGCGTGGCACCCCTCGGTCTTGTAAAGTTGCATACGGCGCCGGTAATGCCGGACACGCGGTAACGATCAATTTTTATTGCTCGCGAACACAATGGAGCGAAACGAAAATTACAGCCCGGTCGCCGAGGTTCGCTCCGCCATCGTTTCGCGGCGAAACATTAACTTTTACAGTTAAACCGCGCACGTGTCCTCGAAAGTACCAATAAAATGACAATACCCGTCCATTGGACGATGCACGCGTTCACTAGATGACACGTAACATTTTGCGAGCGTGACATTTTATAAAAATGATCGTCTATAATGTTCGACGCTTAATACTTTTCGTTTTCAAACGAATAGAAGTGTACGGTTGCCACTTGAGGGGAATTGTGGAACGGTTTTTATTCAAGGTGAGAGTAATCATCGTTTTATCGGGGTTAGTGACACGGTGTACACTGATATTGAGCTTAATGATCATTTCCTGGTACTCAATGTCAACTGTTCAACGTCAGTGCCTACATTTGCATGGGTTATAGATAGAAAAGCTGTCAGCGCAAGGGCGTACAAACGTAGAGACAAGATAAGCAAGAATACATTTTGTCCGTTTAACTACATAGAATCATAAAAAAGAAAATAGAAATAGATTTAACGTCCAACTTGAGAAACAAGTTTATTTATCCTGAATAATCAGAAGTTACTTTGAAAATGTTTAGAATAATTTTGTACGAGAGTCCAAATGTCGCGTTCTTAACGTAACTCGAGGATTGAAATGTCACGGATTTTTTCTCACGCGCCTTTCTCGTGTGAATAAGGATAATTCCCCTGCATCGTCCAATGTCAATTCCACGCTTATAAATCGGTGCACGGGTTTAATCCCCACGATGACATGTTAGGGAAGTTGCATTCCAGTGAATCACAGAAGTATAACTATCGGAAGTGGTTGACATTGACGAAGTACGTGAATATGTATCTATCACAGTTGATCGAATCAAATTTGTCATTGCGATACACCTGTGACCTGAATATAATTCTATATTATAAATAAAATACTTCGAGATAGAATAATAGAAAGATAAAATAGAATTCGAGATAGATAAAATAGAATTCTTAGAGATAAAAGTTATCAGAGCTCATTAAGTACAGGAAAAAAACCTGCGAACACGGGAAGTACAAAACTAATAAAATGAAACGATCGAACGAGTTTCGAAGCTCACATTACGTGGAATTGAATGCACGTAGACGATGGATTACTGTAAAATTTCGTTTTACAACAGAGAGAAAGGCCGATACCCGGTTATAGGAGAGGGAGAGAAAGAGAAAGAGAAGGTAGGAATCGAGGCTGTTGGTGAAGGCGCAACGAGAGGCACGTTCAGTCGCCCGGACCCGCTCGGTCGGTCTGAACAGACGTGCAATACTTCTAATCGTATTCCTCGCAACCGGTTGCTCTGTCAGGTCTCCCCGTACCGCGAAACTTCCCTCCCAATTGTGCGAGAAAACTATCATCAAAAGGATACTCTGTTATCAGCAGGACCGACGATGACTCACTGGGACCAGTGTTAAACCCGTTCACCTTTCACGAGGACATATCAGGTAAGTTAAATTAACTAATTTTACTTATCAATATAATAAGTCTGTTCCAATAAATTGAAAAACGGAATATTAATCGAAGATAACGATTCCGATCGAATTAAGAGTACCTGTTTACTCTGATATTACAAATGCTACGCTTAGCGATAACGATAACAGGATTCGAGTTATTTGAATTGGCACAGATGTTAAAACGTTTTGCCGTTTGACATTTACCGGCATAATTCTTAACGAATTGAATTTTGCTCGACTGAATATTCATACGGCATTGTTCCGCAATTAATCCGGTTATCAGTAATCGGATCGTTTAGAGCTAATCACCGGCTCGTTATCATGCATGGGAATATTCATTATTTCGTTGACGCGTATCGATTCGATTAACCGAGTGTATTGTTACCGCACGCACGTGTTAAAATTCAACTCGTTGGAATTTCATTCTCGCGCTTCGTCTGTGAATTTCTCCGTGCCCGTCGGAGGCGAGCCTTCTCACAAAAGGGAAACCATGGGAAGGATCGCGTAATCATATTATTCATAATTGACGAGAACGCTTTACGACGCTTCGAAGACGCCACTTTAACTATGTGAACGACGTATTACCGCGGCCGCACCATTTCGGAGAGGAATCGGCTTGCAGCTGATTTTCAGGAAGCCTCTTGCGTTAGCCTGATTTCTCATTTACTCTTAAACATTCCCTCGCTGTTATCTAAAGTATAAATATGAAGTCCCGTGCAAAACAGTTTGCATGGTAAACCGTCGCACCGAGTGCTAAACAATTACGTTGCGGTTCTCTTGCAATGAATAATTCGTCGGGTTTGCGCAACTGACGCGATGAATGATAAAGTTACGGTACCATCGTACATAATTATTCGCGCTCGTTATTTTTAGTCTTTTCATTATTTCGCTTAGAAACTAATATAATACTTTTTTTATTTGAGAACTTTACATTTGAAAACAGAAGATTAAGACGTTTAATGAGTTTCGTAATTCTTTGTTACGATAAACATTAATCACTGTATTGGCTGATTAGGAAAAAAGCACGATAAGAGATACGAGATTTAGTCATAATACTCTTTAAGAACTTCTTTATACTGTAAATGCGTTCTGATCTCATCGGTATGACTAATCAGAAATGCGATTATGCCAGTTCCGGATAATTCTGGCATCGAGGTTATTAATTGAAATCCAATTTATTCGAAAGATCAAACTACTCGAGCATTTATCGAAATGCGTGTAATCTACTTTCAAACGATTTAGAAAGCTGACAATGCGGTAATGACTGGCATAGCGCAGCGCTTTAACATTTCCCCTGATCTCCTTTGAATTCCATGTATTGTGCAATGTTCGATCCGGTAGCAAAAAATTCGCAATATAAGCCAAAGTTGAGCAAATTAATTACTACTGTTTTTTAATTTAACGTTTGTGATGTTAAATAAAAATAATAAATAATATAAATAAAAATAAAATGTTCAATTTAGATTCTGATTTGCATTAAACTTCAAATATAATTATGTGTATTCTATTTCTAAATTTTGCACGTTATCAAGATTTTATAACATTCGCATAAATGTTGTGTCAGGTTTGCGTTAGTATAAAATTCTACTATACTCTGGGTCAGTGATTCTGTATCAGCAGTTTATCATTCTTTCTCTAAGATACACCGGACGCTAGTATGTTAACCGAAGATAACTGGCTCATTGAAACGTGTTTATAAATTACTGGAACAAGCCCCGGAGATACTAAAGCGAGTTTCGTACGTTGTCACTGATTGGTCCGACCGATGCGATAGCTATTCACTGGGCTATTCATTCGTTTCGAACGCGCTTCCGTTCACCACAATCACCGCGTGTAGGAAATTGTTTGGTAATCGAAAACCAGAGATAAATTGTCAAATTGGCCTGGAAAAGTGGGAAATAGGTCTGACACGTCTTCCACGCATGACTTGGCCGCGCATAGGAAACAAGAAATAAAAGGCGGTCAGTTAGTCAATCGAACACGTAATCAATCTAAAAAAAAATATATTGAAGCATCCAATAAATAAAACGAGTCATTCCTTACTCGATCAATCTAATGATTTCCTAATCTGCATCAGTTTTCGGTTCCGTTAAAACATGTAATTGTGTCGCTCCCGCAATGAGATGGAAATTCGTAATCGATTGCATTAATTTAATCGATTCCTCTACTTATAAAGGTTAATTTGAATTTTGATAGTATAATCGGGTCGTTTACATTCCACGCGGCGGTGAGTATAACCGACGTCGCGGGGAAAAATCGTTTACGACCGGTGATCACGATTATTGAACCGCGATTGTCCTGCGCACGTTCGATCGAGACGAAAGCTTTCGAGTGAAAGTGGCGTAAATTATTTGTAACGCAATTGAACATCATGATCGTGAAACGAATAAATGAAATATTAAAATAAAAATCAATAAAAAATGTTTATTATAATAAAAAATATTGGTATGAGCAGATAATTGATAAAGTGTATGAAAATGCAAATTATAATTAGATTAATAATTCATTAAAAAATTGTATATGTACTTGTTTTATGTATGTTTAACAATTCATGAACTGTACTATTTTTTTTACTATGTTCGAAGCTCGTGACACGCAAAGTAGAGAGAGGGTATGGCTTAAGTGGCGCGTGGAGTGAAAGTCCGAATATAACGAGTGCACGGGCCTTGCCAATACCTGTTTCACGTGTCGCATAATTAATGCCGTTCCACAAATAGCAGCGAGTGCGACATTGTCCTACGCTGATCTTTCCTCTCACATTTTTCATTTTATCTCGCGTGTACACGCACACGAGGCACGGGAAACCGCGCAGCTGGTAGGAACGTGATCGATCTTCATAACCGTTGTTCCGGCGAGCCGTGTTAAAATGTATATTGATAAGCGAACTCTCTCCGTTCGGTCTTTCAGTAAACGGATGAGGAACGACTCGATGGACCGTAAATTTGTCACGGGGAATCGATTTGACGCGCATCGAACGATAGCTGTATTCCAAACCGTTTCTAATTCTCTACAACGAACGCTGTGATGTAACATAGGCAATTTTCTTACGCAGGCTTTCGCTTATAAGCAGTTCCGAGATTTTAAGGCGCGAGTTCGAATCTGGTAACAAATATCTAAGGAATTTCAATCGCTTTACTAAATCGAGTTTTTTACACGGTAAATTCCTGGTTAACCAGATAAGGTGCGCGTTCCACGATTTCGCGCATTACCGTTTAAATGATCGCGTTCCCAACGATGCGGACCAGTTTCGTATCTGGAACTTCAATCGAGCCCGCGTCACGGTAGAACGAACCCATACGCTCGTTCATAAATCTCGCTGCACTTCCAATTCGAAAATTTTTATAGACAGCCAAACGCCCCGATCAAAATTCTAGATCGAGTCACGAAAAACCTTCCACCGAAACCACTTAATAACCGGCGCTTAATAATTTCAACAAGCAATAATTATCATTCTTAACATTTCTGAATTTTTTTGTGCTCGGAATTTATGGCAAGTCTAACAAGATTTCTCGGACATTTTTTTGTCCAGGTTGAATAAAATAAAAATACGAATTGCAAACCATGTTTATGTAATGAACTGTTCTATCATGTTTAACATGTCTTTCAAGCTCAATTAAGTTTGTGGTTAGACATGTTATTATATAAAATTACATTTAGTGACGTATTTTATAACTGACTGACTTATGAACAGTGGGAGACACACGCGTGTCACGGCGCCTCTGGGTCTGTCTTATTGCACGCTTTCGGTTCTTATGCTCTGATAGTAATCCAAGCGACGGATGTCGGAACAGCCTCCAGCCGACAAGCGGGAAGGCCGTCCGGCAGTATCGCTGGAATTATTATTATGAATTTCGTGAACCGGTCGCTGTCCGCGTTTGCCAACGGTGTTACGTAATCCTAACTGGTCGAGAAAGTCCGAAAGCGGCGCAGTCTTTTCACATTTTAATAGAATCTCCAAATTAATGTCACTGTTTAAATTAATTTAAATGACCAGCGTCTGGATAAAAGAACTGTTGATTATATAATATTTGAAAGGAAGGAACTATGTGGATGAGAGCACAGACTTAATTCTTATTCTCGTTCGAATTAATTAAAATACTTAAGTGTTAAAAGAGCTCTTGATTTAATGGTTGCATTGTAACATTCCTGAAACTGTTACACTTAACTGTTTCTTACTACGATTGATTTATGTACTAGAAAAAAATGTTATGCTGACGTAACGGGTTAATGGCGATTCATCAAGTTACGTGTTACTAACGCGTGACTCCAGGAGTGCAATAATTTTCCCGTTGACCTGTTTCAGGTACGGAATTCAATCATTAAATTAATTGAACCGTAGATTGCAGCAAGTATGCATTTGGCATGTAGCACAATCTCAGTGTCTGTCAATATGAAAAAATAAATTTGTTACACTGAATAATGAAATTTATAGGGAAACTTATAATTACGTGGAGCTGTCTGATTGCCAGGATCGTTTCGTTGAATTAAAATTCTTGCTTGATTGCAATGAGGGAATTGAATGCGTACGGGAAAACGAAAGGAGAGGATTATTGAAAAACTAGACTTCATAAAACGCATCGTCATTCTATCTGCTTAGCTCTGCTGTTCCTTTCGACCTGTTCTCTGCAATTATTTACCCAGACGTGAAATTACTCGTTAAACTATAGACAGTATACTTAACTCGTCGATTTTTATAGTAGGTAATACATCTTCCAGTAAACTAGAGAGTTTTTATACAATAGATATTTTGTATTCTAAAAGAGGTTGTCCTTGTCTTTGGACAAGTATGCGATAGGACTGAGTTCAAGAAACGATGGCACACGTGCCTTTAAAATACGCAACGTGGTTCTGTTTGAAGAATACTCATTCAGCGTAGAGGTATTATATTTCATGCTGATCTAAAGTGCAAAGTATCACTGCGTTCTTAGACATCAATCATTGATTATTATTAACGTGGCACACAATGAAAGCGTACCTTTCCTGAACGTCAATGTTCGTTTACATTTCCGTGATGATTCTGTTGAAACAACTGTACGGAGCCTACGGCTACAATTTAACCCGGTAACCGTCGAGTTTTCACGATCTTCTTCATGATCCTCGTGCACGACCTCAATCGCTATCGGACACTGCCCGTGCATGGCCATTTCCATGTACGACCGACATTCGATTAATTTAAATTCAAGATCGTCTCGCTATAACTTGGAAAATCTCGTCTCGTATTCGCCTTGAACGGTTCCAGTAATACACATCCGTGACACCTTGGCAAAGAATACTTGGCCAACATTCTCTTCTACGTTTCAGCCTCGATCAGTCGATTTAGCACGAATTCGTGCTCTAATTAAAGCGACAGGGGGAACAAAACTTGCATTCCTTGGTGCCCGTTTAACGGTTTTAGAACAGATTTGTCGAATTCTTTTCTATCCAGTCGTTCGTTCTTTTTTAAACTGGAAGAATTTAGAACTCGCCTTTTTCTTTTATACAAGAGGAAATTTTCTCAACTCAACAGGATTTTCTATTGTGAGAGATTTTCTCGGGCGGACGTTCACGGATTGAGTCATCCCAGTCGCTTTACGTAAGGATGAGATTACCGCGTCGAGGAATGAAAAATGTATTAGAGACATCGACCGAGGATAAGAGTACAGTACTGAAATTTCATATGAGATAACACCAATCCCAGTGTTAACCAGTTGAGACAGCCTCTGATTTCATTTACTGGTTTCTGATCTTTCGATTCTTGCTTCGAGAACTTTGAATCTGTAATTGCATTTTAAATGCATTTCTAAATTATGAAAGAAATTAATGCGAATTTATTTTAAAAAGTTGTATACCAACGATATTTAGTATTTAAGTTAGAGATAATTTTTCTTTA
>NW_017137284.1:54695-57022 GCF_001652005.2 Ceratina calcarata | reverse complement strand
AAACAGAGTATTTTCAAGTAACTATGAATTTATTATAAACTAATCTATCAGTTCAATGATTAATAATGATGTTCAATAATTAATTGAAGAGATGAGATGATTTCTCAGGTATAATTGACTCGACGAAAGAGGCAAAGAAAGACGTAGTCTGGTGAAAGTCTGGGGTTAATACTCGAACGTTGCGGGTCCAGCGAGTGACTCAGGGCGAAGGATTCCCTGAGCCATTCATAAAAATTCCTGTTGCACGCCCGACCCGATTCTCATACAGTAGTTAGATGAATGAAACTAGACACCATTCGACGATCCAAGGATTCTCTTTCTTGCTCTCGTTTCTGGTTCCCCAGATAGTCGGTTCATCCGATATATTGGATGACCGCGAGAAAAATCGTCGCTTCTCCGATCCGTTACGCGTTTTGTACCATCGGTTGACGTAACATGTCTCCTACACTGTGGGAACGTGCGCGCCGAGTACTTAATCAGGGAATTGGCGGACCGTTGAATCGCGTTTTCGATACGTGTGGGAATTATCTACGTAGTAAAACGGCTACAAAGAGAGTATGTATACATACATATGTACACGACAGTATCAATTAAGGAAGAATTTTCTTGTTTATAATTTTCTAGTCCCGCTACTTCCAGTAGTGAGTAATTTAGGTGACACTGTGACACGATTATTATACCGGTTTAAAAACTGGGCAGGTGCACAGGAAGTTAAAATTCTTTCGCTTATCTCCCGCATCTAATCAACCAGTCAAGGGTGAAAGTTGATATCCGTGTTTTCTCAATTTCTCTTCAATTCGTAGAATACCTTTCTCCTTTCTGTCGATCATTGGATATACACAATTCAGTGGCAAGTAATTCATATCACTTTCTTATCACAACGTATTATGTACTTGATTAGCGTTACTATCGAACTGTTACGCATTGGCAAGCGAGAATAGAGCTCGACTATGAGTCTGGGAGTGCGTGGCGGAGACCAAGGACCGGTAGATCGTTCGGCAGGAAGAGAAGCGATTAGAAGAAGGAGCGGTTAAACCGGAAAGTCGAGCGTGGAGCAGAGAAGCCCGAAGCAAAACGATCCACGAACGAGGCACGCACGTAGCCAGTTTCTCTCCTTTGAGCGACCGTGATTACCCCTTCGTAATTGCTCGCGTCGTACGTACGGCAGAGGACTTCCGGTCGTGGCCTCTTAAGAAGGATGCGTGGTCCACGAACGACTTACAAACGCGAATAACACCGTATTAGGATTCTCTTTTTATCTTGAACTCCACGCTAAACGTTCATCCAATTACAGAAACTTTAATTAAAATGAAGTCTCTTGGATCTTAATGGAAATTTCTTTTAAAGAGTCACTTAATAAAATACTGATGCGTTGAATTCTCAAGTATAATTGAATAAAAATCTCAAGTATAATTGAGTAATAAAGTTTAAGTCACTGCAGCTCAGGCTTTAATGGAACTTGTATATGAGTCTAATATTATAATATCTACTCATCTTTATATAATATGATGGTTGCCACTATGTGACAGATGGGATAATTTAACAATAAATATAATAAAGAATTCGAAGGAGGCTTAAGTATAGAAGCATGATCTGATCTGGAAGGAGGTATTGGTATTATGTGGACGAGGCAAGCCAATTAATATCGACTGCGTTCTCTTAATAGACGATAAAAATACGACTCGTAACGAAGTGGCCGAGACAGCTCTCAGATATGTAAGTACCTATATCTCTTATAACCAGTTCCCCCGAGAGGATGCGATCGTTACACGCTGGATGTCCGGTTGGTCTCCGTGAACTCCACGGGAAAGTCAAGTACCAAAGGGGACGTGTCCTTGCACGCGTTCCACACGCGATATCGAACCCTTTTTCTAACAGCCGTACAGCATTTAAACGTGATAATCATCCGCTTCATTATCTGTTTCTGTCCATCATTGTACCAGCAATTTCTTGCACGGCTGAATTGTCACTATTATATTTCTATTACGTATATATTTAAATTCTTGTGATATTTCAAGTATACACGCAAGGTCGAACCATTTCTTTAAAACCTACAGCCAGATCAGGGTTTTTAAATATGATAATTAGACTGCAGGTCTTTATGTAAAACAAACCAATTCTTATGTTAATGTAGAAAATGAGATCTGAATAGGAATATCTTTTGTGTTTTAAAATTCACATCTATTTCACTTTTAATATTCTGTGTGTCTTTGGACATTGAATGAATTTTTCATGTTTTCTGTATATAACATTTTTTTATAAATCTATATAATCCACAATCTAATGATTATCATTACAGTACTAGAATTCTGTTCCTTGAATAAAAT
>NW_017137284.1:50241-54246 GCF_001652005.2 Ceratina calcarata | reverse complement strand
TAAAATTCCTGTTTGTCACTATTATCAGAATTGTAACTATTATCTTCCTATTCTAAACTTGTTTGAATTTTTGTATAAGAATATTTCAAATGGAATGTATGGAAAAATTTGACGAACGTTTACAACATTTACGGTACTCGTTTTACGACTTCGATTTGAGATATGTGCCACTGGCTACGCATTTACGATAGTACGCAGCGTTCAGTAAACTATAAACATCTAATCGAATTTCGACGAATAATACCTGAGATACCTAAAATACTTGGACAGACACGTACGTACTTATCTCTTGAAAAAATTTCTCGGTTTATCGCACGTTTCGTATTAGCAAGCATGTCTGAGAAGTTGTAATCAGGCGACATAATTACGGAACCGATGGATTATGCATATAAAGAATCGATGCGAAACGAAGAGCTGTACCGAGCTATGCACGGTTTCCTAATTCGTTTTGAAAGCTCATCAATATTCTGTCGCGACATTTACCACAACGTGTACGTACACGCCAGGAGAAACGACTATCGAAACGTGGAAAGCATTAAAAAAGTTACATACTATTACACACCGATATATGATGGTTCCGCGAATTTTACCTTGATACGAGGGTCTGTCCTTCGTGCAACAGAGAATTAATTAACAATTGAATGTAACCTTTTTCGTCCTTGTTAAACATCTAATTTATTAGTAGAAAGAAAGTTTTAGCATCAATCATATAAAAGATTCCAATCGGTTGATTAATGGTTTAAAACGGTAAAACGATAGGTTTTCCCAATCAAGAAACTCGAAAGTATCCGAGTAGAAAGTGAAGAGGAAAATTCTTTACGACTGAAACTTAGCTATTAAAGGAATGATTGCCATGATACTTTCTGACAGGAAGAATTAAATCTCAACGCGTACAAGTAAGTAATTGTTAATTATTAGGAGACAGCGTTTTATGCAAAACAGAGCAGTTAAAAAAATGCATCATATGTACGAATTTGATTATTTAAATACTGTAACATAGACTCAGTTTCTGATATTTTTCGCGTATTCATACATTCGTACATTGCTGTCTGTATTTTTATTTCTCTATAAATCCTCATACTATATTAACTTCCCAATGAAACATGTTTTCGTGTCCCATTTTTGTAAATGCCTCCAGGACGATACTTTTTTGTTTGAGTGTACGTTAGATAAAAGGCCACGTTAACACCCGCGGCTACGAATTGTCTTTTCTCTCGCGTTCAGAATGGAGAAAGGGTTGGCCGGCGATCGACCTTGGGTCTCCGTCCTTTACACACACCCGTACACCTCAGTATGTCCACGTTTAACCAGATGCATAAACATGTACTACTTCATTTTAGCATAAAAAGATATTATAAAAACAAATAAAATGATATGCGTGTATAAGTAAAAGCAGACGCTTTCAAAACGGAAATAGAAGAGGAGAAAGCGAACGGGGTCCCGTGTGCCAAAACATTTCAGATACCAGCGCGTCCGCGATGTTGAACGTTGCAATTAGCATAATGATTCGAACGTATGTAGAGTGAAAAACCGAAAAAAGTTAACTTAACAACTCTGGGCTACATCTATTTATGAATATGCATACGCCCGTATGCGTACATCCAGGTGGATGGAAGTTAGATAAAAATCCTATGCTTCGTTAAATACAGAAACTTTCTTAACATTATTCGACGAATAATAACGCCTACTTATAGTGAAGAATATAAACTAAAACATTTTATCTACGATCCAATTGAACTGCAGGAAATTAACGCGCGCTTTCATTTGATTCCATGCTTAGATCATTTGAACCTCGTACACGAATTTCTATTAAACGTGAAAGACTTTGATATTCGTTTCTTGCTGGTTCACCCTGTATAAAGTACAGATACACGCGAGTAAGGGGACGCGCACACGCGTACTCCCGGTTGGTACACGCGCATACAGGCCACGCCGAGGGCATAGTTACACGGCTATTCCAGCATGGAATGCTTGGCATGTCGCTCTCGTCAAATGGCCAGAAAATAAAAGGATTCGAGCTCGGCCGCGGCCTTGATAGAATGTTTCCACCGGGTACTCTACGGCCCCCAGTAATCTTCACGAGATCAGTTTCCTCAGGGATGAC
This sequence comes from Ceratina calcarata, assembly GCF_001652005.2. Taxonomy (NCBI): domain Eukaryota; kingdom Metazoa; phylum Arthropoda; class Insecta; order Hymenoptera; family Apidae; genus Ceratina; species Ceratina calcarata. Next base: position 52,142 of record NW_017137284.1, on the reverse strand, counting down.
AACAGATCACGTACTCTTTAACAATGGGATTGTCTCTTTTTACTGTTTCCAAAAACTGGCACTCGAATCAACTGATTTTAATTCATATATTAAAATGTAAATAGTTACTTCAATTAAAGAATTTCATTGATGAAGAACATTTTTCTCTACTGTTTCACATGAAAAGCAGGTTTGAATTTGATGAAGATAAGAAATAAAACTCATGAAGTAACTATTAAATGCAATGATGAAGAACTACAAAGCCTCTCAGTCATGTAAATAAGGAAATGGCTTGTTGAAATTCTATGCTCACAATATTCATGAAAAGCTCTGTTTCAATATTCATCTGCCTCAGGCATACAAAATGTATTGTTTAGCACGAGATAGACTGTACATTCAACTCATCGTTTTTCTGGAAATTATTCTTAATTGTGACGATGATAAAAGATACGGTCATAGTAATATTTACAAAAATCTCTGTCTCTATGTTTATCTCTTAAGAAACTTATCTTTGGCATTGAGCGTACATTTAGCAGACCGTTTAGCACCTGTAAATCAGATATTCTGACGCAGCATCCGCGTTCGCTAATTGCTAGAAGTCGGTCTGGCTCACCTTGCGCTATCTACGACACTGGCCTTGATAGCGCTTCCGATGGTTCTGAACTAAGAATTCCGATCGAGGGGGACAAGAAGAAGAGGGTCAGCTTTCTCGTGACACCAGCGAATCGTGTTGGTACGAGCTTGGAAAGCCGCGCACGTTGGGAGAAAATCCACACGCGGTTCTTCCTGTGTACACGTTTGCACCTGCGTTCGCCTTATCCGATATTGACGCCTGGGGGTCTCCTAGCGATCAGAGAAACGAACCGAGCCGACCGATACTAAGATCTCTCCTCTAGCACGCCGTGGAGAGGAGAGGTCGGTGTACTCTTGGAACAACACACGCTCCGCTGCTGCTGCTGCTGCTGCCTAGAACTGGTACGCGTACCAGCCGAGGACGTACGATAGAAATCGTTTGGTACGCGAGCGTGCAGCTTCCTTGTTTGGGTAACGAGAAAAGTAACGCTTGAATGGGACTTGAAGTATTCTCAACTATCGTTTACTCGAGTTCCTCATTGTTCGTCGCAGAGAAAAAAAAATTGTACTTATCACTGCATTATATTGATGCATAAAAAACGTCGCTTTGTTCCTCAAATTTAAACTCCTTGAAAATTATATTTCATTTCTAAGACGAGGAAATTTAAAATTGACTCTATGAAATTGTGGACATTTCTCACAGCTTCTTATTCTTGTTATGAATTATGTTCTAATAGACCTAAGAAAACGGAATTATTTAATCTTTTAGGAAGCTGTAAAAATAATTGTAAATTATTTGAATTAAATTATAATTGAAGGAACTGCATTTTTTTATTATGTATGTATAACTAAAAAATTACAAGAAAATGATTTTGTCGATCCAGAATTGAAATGACCTATTCTTTCATTTTAATAGACGTACTTAGCATAACACAGCCTTGATGCAAGTACTGAACAATCACCATTTGTATCTGGTATTTGTTATCTAAGGCAGGTTTCACTTCTGACCAGCATGGTTCGTAGCAACTGTGCTTTATACTGTAGCTACGGTATGCCGTAGATCGATTGTATCTATCTGGCTTCGAATTCCTCGAATTAACTGTGTTCAGGTGAACTGGCGCGCGAAAACGTTCGAGCCTGGATCAAAGAGTCCCGAGGAATGCTGCTCCTAACTTCGTTACGTGCAATTAACGCTATCAGAATCAAACCAGGAGCTAATATATGTATATATGTTCAAAAATTTGTTCATTATATTCTTATTTGATGTCTCATTGAGTATCAGTAGTAAGTGAATATTAATCAGGAAATGATACATACACATTAGTCTTACGGTGAGCATATTTTGGGTG
>NW_017137284.1:46984-50218 GCF_001652005.2 Ceratina calcarata | reverse complement strand
TTATAGAAATAGCCAATTATTACAATTTATTATTAAAAGAAGAAATTAGGAACTTAGTTGCGAAAGATTCTATCTTATTTGATGCTATATAATTTACATATATAATATGCAAATATGGGACTAAAAAGAGAATAGAGAACGTTTTTTATACGTATTTCTTAAAAAAATTTCGAGAACAGGCTGCTAAAATATAAAACCGTCTCCGGAAATGCAGAACGGATAGTCACCGTAATTGCTCTCTAACATTATACTTCCTTATAGTGAAGTCTTGACGAATGGATCTAGCTGGAACAAAGTTCTACAATCAGTTCCATAAAAAGAGAAAGTTATAATTGTACTTTGGAAATAAGAAACGAATCGTAGCACAGGATAATTGCCTATTTAACATCATCTAGGAGAAAGTTAAAGTCTTTTTCCATTTACTGGACTCGACTAGTAACAGTATACTTGCAATATCGAACAACTGTACACAGAAATCCACAGTAACTCTTGTTTTTCCACTTTCTTCTTTCTTAATCACCTCCCCCTTCATTTTTGCAATTAATAGAAAAAAAACCGAAGTCTTCCTCTGGTAGCATTCTTAAAACGTATGGCGTTAAGAGAAGATAAAATCGTGGAGTATAAGTTCTCTGCTGCTGTATCCGAGTTAGTTCGCGGAAAACGTTCCAACCGCTGGCGTGTAACGACGTAACGAAACAAAATGCTTGTAATTATACGGAACGGATGCAATCCGCCAATGGAATTTCAAGGGAGTTTTTAACCCCTGACATGTTCAAATATTTTAGACCGTCTTTCATCTTCAGTATTTCTGATTACACATAATTCTTGTATTATTTGTAATTACAGCAGATTACACCGAATTCCATAGGGAATTACATTAATAATTTCCAAACATTGCAATTACAATATACAAAAATTATTTTTAACTCTTGACATATTTTAATCCGTTTTCCTCTTCAGTATTCCTGGTCATAAGTTCTCGTTATATTATTTGTAATTACACAGAATTATACCAAATTACATGAAGAACGATTGGAAATATCCTGTACGAAAATTATTTAAAAATTTGAACACTTTGGGATTTAAATAAAAGGTCGAGAAAATTTTTCTTTGTACACTCTTAGTATTATTCACCGCAGAGATTTTAGAAAGTGATTCATTGGATTTTTTCAAGTATAAACGCTTCACGTATTTGTTCCTTTACACTTCTTTCGGCCGGAGCATGTAGAAAATATTTTTAACCGGTGACTAAAACGGGTCATCCAGTCCACGAGCCCTCATTTCAAAGTAGCATTAAAGTAGTCCTCATAAAATACGCGCATGCCGCTAAATTTTCGAGGTAACGTTACTCGGTACGGTTTCATTTTTATTGCGAACCAATTTCGTTAAATACCCGGTGGATGCGATCGCGCGTCTTTTAACGAGCGATATTCTCGCTCTGGTTTAATAGAATGCGACGACATGATCTGATATAATTGTTCGGTTTTAATAACGGTGAGCATGTTAAGATTGAATGACTGTAAGCGATATTAACGATCCACGGTGCGCAGCTCAATTTCCTTTTGCTGTAACGAGCTCCTAATTTCACGTTACACGTGGAAACGGAAACTGTTTGAATTGCAATGAGAGATTGTTAAACAAAAATTAGAACACGCAAAAACGCTATGAATTATTTACGCGCGACCTTGATTTCAATATTAGTAGGCCTTCGATAATTTTACTATACTCATCATGCGTAAAAAATAGTTACAATTTGCTGTTTAAATTGCAATTTGAGTGAAAATTATAATACATTCATAAACATTAAAATGTTTGAATTATTTGCAGGCCAAGACGAAATAAAAATATATACATAATTATTATAAAAAAAACTTGTTGCTTAGTTCTTGCGACGCAAATTGAGATACATATTTTTCAAGGAGGTCGCAACAGCTGGCTGGTTAAATAAAGAGTGAGTTGAATTTCTTGCTCTCGACTCATATTTCATAAATCTGTTGATGCAAGTTGAAATAACTTAAATAGAATGACTCAAGCATCTCATTAGCGTTACGAAATATAATAATCGTTTACGATTGATGCGTTAGAGTGTTTCATCTGAGAATTCTTTTAAAACCGATTTAATGTTACTGTTCAACGAGACGGGACATCGCTGGCGTGTTCGAAGCCGTCTGAGCTTCAGTTTGATTTTAATTGTGCGATATAAATCGCCGGGACTTTACGAGCTGTCTCGGAGGTACAGTTAATTCGACGTGGTTCCGGAAATCAGTGTCGCCGGTTTTCTCCATATTTTAATGTGCCGTTTCGAATTTGATTAATGAAACGTAATTTGCATACGCGCAAACCATTATTTAAATGTATTCATACAGTGCTGTTCACTTGAATAGCCTTGAACAGCTTCAACTACTTTTCCCTAGCAAAGCGTATATGACATGAATAAAATAGCGTGGATGTGTAAAATGATTAACTATAGAATTGTTACAAATATTTCTTCTCTAAAAATATCTGGAGAGGAATTGCAAAAGGCTATTCATGTGGAAACTAAAAGCCTCTGGTATTTGTAATAACAACATATTTCCCAAGTGTGCACCTCAATATAAACTAATATCATTTAATAATTCATATTGTAAATAAGTTTGACTAGTGAGCAAGAATTTTCACCATAATTTCTTTCTTTGAAACATGCATAAATTTTTATCGAATGCTATTCAAGTGAAGAACACTATACATATTCCCAACAACATTTATAGGCTTTTTCAGAAAACGTTCCATTATAACAAATTGATTATTTAATTCTCCAAAGTACTATAATATTTCCTAAGGTTCCTCTGTTGAATTAAAATCGATTGTCTCAAACACCAGCTGAACAAGTTAGGTAATAAAAACTAAAATCGATAAGGCAGCATTCCAGCAGGTGGAAGATTATCTCTTACTGGAATTTCCTTTTCGAGGCGCACGTTGAATGTTAAAACGAGAGGCGACAAAGGGAAGGCACTGCGCCTTAATTAACTACATTACGTTACGCGCCGGCATCGCTAACAAATCTCGACAAAGCGAGCGTAACGTAGAAGCCGTGTAAGCGAGCGCGTAACTCTCTCACTTGTTCATGGTCAAATACTTTCAATCTGTACTTGCATTTGTCCCTGACGAATGCGCTTTAAGTTAAATTATTCCCAGTCTATTCTATCTGCAATTTATTTTATTTTAACACTTTGACTGCCAAACAAAGTATTATTT
>NW_017137284.1:44671-46440 GCF_001652005.2 Ceratina calcarata | reverse complement strand
CTTGAATTTGGGTGACATGACAGTCAAAGTATTAATTCCTTGTAATTCATTCATTTATAAGAAATTCCAAACGTAACACGAATAAAAACAATTTTCTATAGATCTTCCTTTTTTAAAATCACATTCATAATTATATGAACTCGCATAAGAGTCGAGAGTGTAATTATAATGTTAATAAAAGTTGAAACATTTCGAGAAACAAGCATCTATGCGAGTTACTGTAACAGACAAAGTGCAAATGATGTACGATGCAGGAAAAGAGTTAAACAAAACTAGTAAACGTCTAACGTGGCATAAAGTTGAACGAAAAATCCTCGTACCTACGAATTTTTGCCCAGTTACGATCTACGGTGGTCTGGAACGTCTAACACCGAGCGCATAACAGAAGTAGAAGTAGTGCAGAAGAAACGGGTTGCACGGAACGTTCCTTCCGTGGCTGCTTTGTGCGGCCGGTACAAGGATCCAAGAATCCTTCGGTGGAGGTAACAATACCTAGGAAGCGGAGGCGAGTTACGACGCGACGCGGTAGCCATACGGTGGAGGAATGCTTTACGAGCGCCGTTCGAAGAATGTCGTGTAAACGAGTCACGTTTCATCAGAATAAAGAAGAGAATTCGACAACTCGCGATTTAACACGGTATTGGATTAACCCTCCGTTGCATTCTATTGCAAATATGCGACATGTTTGCTTTATTTTTACGTTGTAATTAACATACGATATGATATTATCTTATCATCAAGGGTACACAACCTAATTCTCAGAAGTTTACATAAGTGGTGTTTAACATCGCAATTTCGTCATTTTCAAGTCATTTCTGACTTGCATGACTGACTAATAAATCAGTTCTCGTCCTCTTTCTTACAAAATTTATCTCTAATTCTTGAAAAAAAATGAATTTCTTTTCAAATTCGAAGGAGTCTTGCAAAGTAGGAATTGCTCTTCAGCTGCAATTATACTTTTACTACTTTTTATTAAGCACTACTTTGATTGAGACATATAAGATTTGCGGCTACGCGACGTTTCCTTTTCTATGCAAATTCTACCCGGAAAGATAAATGGTATCCGGTAAAGACCGCGCGAGGAGGATGATGAATATCTTACTGAGAGATGAACTCGGTGGTGTACAGTACTCCGCGATGCTTCCGCTTGGAAAATAAAGCATCTGACGATTAACGATAACGCGCAACGTTTTATCGCCTTTGAGATTTATCTATTGATACTTAGATTTATCATTATGCCATTACGACACTATTACGACATTTACGCCTCTTTGACATTTACCATAAAAAGTGAATTAATTAAAACCTTCTTCAAGCGAAGAAAATAATTATCAAAAAAAATCGTGATAAAGCATAGAACTGCTTGTAAGAGAATTTTAACGAGCTGAGCATCTGACGTGATTTAGTAACATCTTGTTGAAACGTTATATTAAGACGTTGACTACTCGTTTCCTATGATTTTGCGTTTGTGGCTTTTGGGGGATCTCGCGTTAAAATCTATCCAAGTGAGATGTAATTCATGAAACGTGAAACTTGAAACTCGAATAATCCTACACGTAGTGCTGCTTGTTTCTCGTTTCTATTCAAATCTCGCGTTTTCCATCCTCAATTGTTTTACATCATTAAAATGATCCATGTAAAGTTGAAGTATATCCGAGATATTATTAAGGATGTATTGGCTATACAGTCAATTCCAAAAGTTTATGCATTTTAGAAACGCATTTTTTAAAAAGAAATCAGACGTCGGAAGAACATTGCTAATAATAAAC
>NW_017137284.1:41681-44045 GCF_001652005.2 Ceratina calcarata | reverse complement strand
ATGTAACTCATTAAATATCGAAATTAGAAGAAGAATGCACTATTTTTAATTATAGGAAATGCGTTTTTCTGAGGTATAAATCCTTAAGATAAATATAAGCCATTTATTTTGAAAGAGCTGAAGTCCATTTATAGCCATCAAAATATACTATTTTTTAAACAATGTTTATCATACTAATTTGTTTGGTAAATTATAAAACGCAAACTCTTAAATATGTTTTATTTTGAAATAAATGCACTTAGGCCACTTTTAAAATAAAACGCTCATATATGCAGTTGAATATTCAGCACACACAGTGCATGATAACAAATAAACAAAACCGATTACTATACAGATACATAAGTAGATAAAGCGTAATTGCAAATTACAGGTCGTCGTAAAATCTTAATAGCTTGAAAGTGAATGCAGCTACTTTCTTTGAACAGAGATGATGTTCATTCAAGGCGCAGGTAAACCTTTACCTATCCTACGTTCCACTTAAAGACGTATTTCGCATGTCGCGTGTACCCAATGGGACGCCGAATGACAAATCGCGGTGGCCAGCCTAGTGGAACAGGCTTTAATCGCCCGTATCGCATACCAAAGTCAGCGTGACGTTGCCTCGCGTTACAAAATTGCCCCGTGATTTGCATCACGATGCACCCCGCGAGTGGAACACCGTTTTTCGTGCAGCTTTCATAGCGAACAGTATTTACAGAGCCGTTCCGGTGGTTTCATTCGTTCGCCCCCGTTCATGCTTGATGGATCCTTTTTGAGTTACCAGTTCTGGTGTCATGGACGTGATATTTTTATGTACGAATGTGATTTGTGTAAAGAACAAAATGAATTATCGAAGAAGGGTTTGTGCACCGATCGGAAATTTATAATTTTTATGTAATAAATAATTGAGAATAACAACGATGGTAACGAAGTAAGAAATGAAGACTGCATGTACATTAACTTGCGACGTCTGTGTAGAACCGAGGACCAATTAAGCGAGGTTCGTTAAATCACGGAATTGCCGCAATTCGCTCCGCGCGATCTTTCCAACAAAGATAAAATCGTGCTAAGTAATTAAAGTCGTGGAGAAGATTAAAAATTTCGGTGAAATTGTCACGACAATGTCATTGCCAACACAAGATCATGATCTCACACACGATTATAGAACAGTTGCGTTGTCCATGCGAAGATTATGAAAGTTTAATTACGGAAACAATTACGAGTAAAAAATTGAAAATATAGGGAAATCCATGTAAAAGCACGCGGACTTCAGAAGGGCCCGTCGACTCCCTCCCCAAATTAGCGCGAAGATTAGCGGTGGACCTTTTTTTTCCGGTTTACCAAAGGAAATTGTGTACGAAACTTCTCAGTGCTATCAGTCCTCTCTATACGTACTCAGGCACGTGTAAGTATAAAAGGAATAAAGAGCTGATATCGTGCGATAAACACGTACTTCGCTCTCGAAAAGAGAGAAATCACCGTCTGCCGGCCGACTGGTTGGCGACGTTCGGGCAGGAAGGTCCTGCTGCAGCCGCAAGAGCACATTACATTATAGAGAAGGTATTCGCGGCGAATTTACGGGTCACGGTCGAGGGAAAGAGAAGCGCGGCTCATATTTTGCATCGTCCTCGTAATTTCCGTGATTCGTGCACCCGAGCGCTTGTCCAACATATAATAATTTCGCGAGGAAAAAGAATTTATACTCGTGCCACCATAAAGTCGGTTTTGCTGGATTATTCGAATAAATATCAACCTTGAATTAAATTCTAAATAACGTTTGTACGGACAATCTCGATTCGATTATAAAAGTAATGTTAGTTACTGTTCATTGCTGATTGCCTGTGAAATTGAATATACTTTCTATTGGGTGATACAATTTGTTAACATTAAACGTAATTAATGTAAATCATTCTACGTGCAGCTTTATTTAACACTATAGACTGTTTATACAAATTTACGTGGTAATATAAGAAATAAAATTCGTCGAGACGATTACATTCGTTCTAATGTGTTCCACTGTAATAAGAGAGTATGCGATGCGAATCGTGGTTCAAGCGCGACGGGCACGCTGCAAGAATGGAAAAATCGCGGTGCAATTTAACCGGAGAGCGATAATTCGCACCTCGTGCAAGCCTTGAGGTGAACCAGAGGTTTACGATCACTGGCTGTACCGTGCGCCATGGAAATGCACTTACGTCGGCTGATCCGCGTTGCTTACAAGTATGCAAGCAAGTATACGCGATTTCCGTGAATGGAAAACACGATAAGCTGCGGACGCGACTTTCCACCCGAGGTCACGGCTCTATTTTTAGATATTTAGGAAATTTCGAGGAATCCGTAAAATGGCAATTAGGAAACGCGCGAACCCGGCCTGTATCGTTTCGT
>NW_017137284.1:38739-40472 GCF_001652005.2 Ceratina calcarata | reverse complement strand
GGTACAGTTTTAACTTGATTTCTGCTGATTTTAATTGCTAATCGAATATTTTTTTTATAGCTGCTTTTCTTACACACACGTCAAAGTGATTAATCGTTCTATAAAATGGAAATCATTTTTTTTTTATCTAGTTAATCAATCAATTGTGATAAGATAAATTACTTATTTCATTTACCAATCAGTTATCGTCTAATAATTAAAAGTAGAATTGGTTTCATAATTCGTTTCTTGCATTACGAATTTTCTGGTGGAACTATGGCATAAATCGTGACGCGCGTGAAAGTGGTTTATGGCCAGCATTGCCGAGACATCCGAAAAGAATCGAGCTCGTACGCAATTCGAGCGAGATCGTACCTCGTGGTACCTTATACCAGTTCTGCGATCGAGTGCGTCCGTGCAACGAATACTGTCGCTGAAGTAGGTCGCTCCGCGGTACCAGGCTGAAGTAAATCGTGGCTACCTGCGTTAGGCGACTGTCACGATTTCGTCATCGTGACAGGAAGGAAATTAATTGCATCGAATTCCAGCATCAAAAGGAAAGAACAAGAATCAACTAATTGGTTCCACAATTAAAATAATTGAGATTTCAGTTTAGAAAAAGATACTTCCNGTTATGGGAAATTGAAAGAAGTAGGTAGATTGTAGGAGTCTTAATATCTGAAGCAGTTGTGGGATCAGGCGAACCTTTTAGTTATTGCAGTGATTTCGTTCCTTGTTTATGTTCATAGACTCGAGTGAGAATGTATACGTGCCGTGATATAAATATTATAACAAAAATTAATTCAATAATTGAGTCGATTTTTTAACCTGGCCTAAATCTATTTATTTTTAAACCGAAATATTTAAGGGTTTTAATTAGCATAATAAATATTGTTTAAAAAATAATATTAATGGACTTAGGCAATTCTCAAGATAAACTGTTCAATTGATTATACATTTCCTATAATAATTATTAAAATAGTAATTAATACAATATTTTATTTAATGACTAATATAATATTTACTGATTTTGAACTCCTTCTTGGAATGTTATTGGATACTACGATTTCTAAATTCAACCGTTAAATGTAATAAACAATGACAGTGGCAATAACAGTTTGTGACAAGGTAATCGGTCTCGAAATCTGTTCAAGCGCAAACTATCGCCCGTAGGAAAAACATGATTTGCGATGAAGGAGACCAGGACCGTTAAACCAGAGGCTATTATATTCCCGGAGTCCGTAGAGTATGAGCACTAGGTAGCTAAATTACAGTTTCTACCGAGGAGTAGATGAACGGTAACGCCTTCGTGAGGATTCTGACTGAGAGAAATGACTGAGCTGGCTGAAATAGGACGGCTTTATTCGTCGACGGCTCGCAACGGTACCTAACGCGAGGAACGGATTTTCTAGGATCATTTCTGGCGTTAATGTCGCACGATATGCACGTACTTAGCTGGAGATTTCAACGCCCGTTTGCATGCGACGTGTTGAAAATAATTCGATTGAATTAGCAAAAAGAGTAGTCAGACAGCAAGGCATCAAATGTTAGACTCGTTATTTTTATTGTAGACCAATCAATAGAGAAATTTCTTGTGACAATAATCCTAGTAGAAAACCGACTGTACCATCACACGAATCACAGTCTATAGATTAATTGTGTTATGGTATAAAATATACAACAATTAACACCACTAAAATCATTAAAAAACGTAAAACAGTCGATTTTCTACTTTTAGAACCGCAGTATATAAA
>NW_017137284.1:35748-37853 GCF_001652005.2 Ceratina calcarata | reverse complement strand
CATCATAAGAAATTTAATATTAATTGGTACATGAATTATTGCATCAATCGTTATACAGAACGTCGTGTTGTACAATTATTACATGAAATGACGTACTAATTTTTATTAGGGCATGCATGAGGCAATTCAATCAATCCTCAAGCACAAAACCTGGACTGATCAAGGACGATAAATAATGACAAGTTCGCGATTTATAACATCCTTCATTCCTTGTCAAGGCTGTTGAATTCCCCAGCCTTTTTTTTTACGGTACATATGGTATCAGGGACAAGTGCAATAGCGAGGAGAAGGGAAGGGCTTCGGTTCAGCAATCGCAACGGAAACTGTCGCCGTTTGTTTCACGCGAAATCCATTCACCGTATCCGTTTCACTTTTAACGGATTATTGTTATTGCGATCGATCAAAGATTTGATATTGCCTCCCATTATTTCTACTAGTTTTTTCCCTGAGATCGCAAAAAAGATTAAAGGCAATTAAGATGGAATTTGGAACGGTGTAGTAGAGGAACGCGATTTATACTTCTTGTAATTGCGAGGTAATTAAACTTCGTGTCGGGTTTCGAAAGGTTTAGAGATTACCCGTTATTATTAAAATAGATCTCAGGAAATATATGATTGTATCGAGGGTTTAATTGATTGTTTCAGAGATGCGTTGGTTTCGCGCCCACGCCGAGGCTCCGAAACTTTTAAGCCTGAGTCCTCTCCAAGCCGATGAAGACCTTGACGGGGCATCATACCACTTTCATGCACCGTCTCAGTACAGAGGTAAGAATCGTGAGAAATCAGTGGTACAATTACGGTACTCGGACCCAGAATGCGAGGCGAACTTTCGTAATCGAAATTATGATCGCGCAGACGTTAATTAGGCTTCAATGATCATTTCAAAATCGAACAACTTCTTCCCAAGACGAAATATTTTCCCATAAAAAAAGTCAAGGAGAATTTCTATAAAAACTTAGTTTTATTCAATTATTCACACTATTTAATGACGTCTGTTTTATTATTCTGCTTTAAGATGAATATCTTCAGACAAACTATAGAAAATGCTATTTCTGTACTCAATAGGATATTACCCAAGATTTTCACATGGAACACTTAATCATATTTGCATGAACTTTACCGTTAATTATCCAGCTACAATACATATGCATATAAATCTCAATGATTCTATTCCATTTTAATATCTCGGTTTACTTACTGATGTCTGGCAGTCATCCTTTTGCACAGGCTTGTTGTATCTGTGAGAGTTTCTTTTTATGAATCTACGTATGAAAAAACGAGATTTACGATTAGTAGCACACGTGTTAAATACATCTCTCATATATTTATTTCACGCATTCCGCAAAATTTGCGTACGATTTTTTTCAGTACGGTCATTATTGCATTCGCATTAGAAAATGATACTGAGAGTCTCGAATATCCTGAGGCTGATCAACGCCTAAACTTTCCAACGCAGGCCGCATACTTTGCGTAACTAGAGAAAACTATGTTGTTAATGCAATAACGCAAAGTGGCGATGAGATTAGCGGATGCCTCGGTACAACCGGTGTCAGTGTTCCACCAACGAGCGCCAGCGCAACTGCTAATCTCAATGCATATTTGCGTACCCGACTACCAACATCCTCGCAACGAAACCGCAATATTCGTCAACGTGTTTCTGTGAACGACGTGACAAAATCATTGCGGTTTTGTCTCGAAATACAACCTTAAGACAACCACTTTGTTAAATGACTTCATTTCTTTCCCTTGAAACCCGATAACAAAACGAGTGATAAGAAAATATTACAGTGAATATAAAAATGTTACAACTTCAGTCTTCCTTTCTCTACGCTTTTTTTCATTAAACATTTCAAAATAAAATTGCAATCACACGTTGGGTAAAAACCTGACAACTTTACTGACCTACAGTTGCACAGATGTTAACGGGTTTCGTTACAACAAAAACGTGCGGTTAACGATTTCATAACGGCGTGTCGTTTACAGGCAAGGAAATTGTGAATTATTTTAAATGCTGTTGGCGAAGACGCTGGAAAAATTCCGCGGTGCCGCGTCACGCTCTTCAAACGTTGTGTAATGCAAAATATACGAACACTTATCGTCTTGCAT
>NW_017137284.1:22252-34769 GCF_001652005.2 Ceratina calcarata | reverse complement strand
GCCGATGAAGACCTTGACGGGGCATCATACCACTTTCATGCACCGTCTCAGTACAGAGGTAAGAATCGTGAGAAATCAGTGGTACAATTACGGTACTCGGACCCAGAATGCGAGGCGAACTTTCGTAATCGAAATTATGATCGCGCAGACGTTAATTAGGCTTCAATGATCATTTCAAAATCGAACAACTTCTTCCCAAGACGAAATATTTTCCCATAAAAAAAGTCAAGGAGAATTTCTATAAAAACTTAGTTTTATTCAATTATTCACACTATTTAATGACGTCTGTTTTATTATTCTGCTTTAAGATGAATATCTTCAGACAAACTATAGAAAATGCTATTTCTGTACTCAATAGGATATTACCCAAGATTTTCACATGGAACACTTAATCATATTTGCATGAACTTTACCGTTAATTATCCAGCTACAATACATATGCATATAAATCTCAATGATTCTATTCCATTTTAATATCTCGGTTTACTTACTGATGTCTGGCAGTCATCCTTTTGCACAGGCTTGTTGTATCTGTGAGAGTTTCTTTTTATGAATCTACGTATGAAAAAACGAGATTTACGATTAGTAGCACACGTGTTAAATACATCTCTCATATATTTATTTCACGCATTCCGCAAAATTTGCGTACGATTTTTTTCAGTACGGTCATTATTGCATTCGCATTAGAAAATGATACTGAGAGTCTCGAATATCCTGAGGCTGATCAACGCCTAAACTTTCCAACGCAGGCCGCATACTTTGCGTAACTAGAGAAAACTATGTTGTTAATGCAATAACGCAAAGTGGCGATGAGATTAGCGGATGCCTCGGTACAACCGGTGTCAGTGTTCCACCAACGAGCGCCAGCGCAACTGCTAATCTCAATGCATATTTGCGTACCCGACTACCAACATCCTCGCAACGAAACCGCAATATTCGTCAACGTGTTTCTGTGAACGACGTGACAAAATCATTGCGGTTTTGTCTCGAAATACAACCTTAAGACAACCACTTTGTTAAATGACTTCATTTCTTTCCCTTGAAACCCGATAACAAAACGAGTGATAAGAAAATATTACAGTGAATATAAAAATGTTACAACTTCAGTCTTCCTTTCTCTACGCTTTTTTTCATTAAACATTTCAAAATAAAATTGCAATCACACGTTGGGTAAAAACCTGACAACTTTACTGACCTACAGTTGCACAGATGTTAACGGGTTTCGTTACAACAAAAACGTGCGGTTAACGATTTCATAACGGCGTGTCGTTTACAGGCAAGGAAATTGTGAATTATTTTAAATGCTGTTGGCGAAGACGCTGGAAAAATTCCGCGGTGCCGCGTCACGCTCTTCAAACGTTGTGTAATGCAAAATATACGAACACTTATCGTCTTGCATTTCTATACTCGATTTACGTAAGAAAATGAAATTTTCCCGAGGGGCAGAAATCATTTAACTTTGCTTTCTGATTTGTTTTAGATTTATTATATCACGTTTTTAAATATTTTATAATTTTCTAGTGGAATATATTCGGAGAAGTGGTAAAAAGTACTTCCGATTCGCGTTACTCTCCGTTACTTTCTCACTTCCGGTGTGTTCCTCTCGTGTGACTATTTTTACTATCGCCTACCGTCTCGCGCACGCGAATTGCTCATGCGGGATGTCCTGCCTTCCACACATCCTGCGCGAGTCTCAGAGAGCTCATATAGTGTCACGGTTCGCGGAAGACAGTCATTTTCGTCGCGGCCGTCGCTTAGACCAAGTTTCATCTCGGGACGCGTCGCACGCGCTTTCACGCTCGTCAAAGCGATGACCAACGTTTGGTTCGATAATACATTATACGGAGATCATTATACGAAGAAATGCATTGGCATTCAACAATTGTTAAAACGTAATTCTTTTTGTTATATAACTCGTGACGAGCCAAAGCTATTTTTATTCCTAATGTCCAGATTTTAAGCTTGTCATTCACTTCGGAAAGCAAATATACTGAGTGTTTTAATACAGTAAAAATGTAATTCATAGTTCTTTCCTGTTATAATTCATTTAATTTATAATAAATTTGTATATTTTTTTTTTTGCAGACATGTCTCCAGTGCGATGGACCCGGCGAAAGTCGTCGAGTTCGGAATCCGAGCGGAATTGCTACAACGTGCAAACGTCGCAAGTGACCACCGAGCGGAGTCCCACGAAAAAAGACAAGAAGAGGATCCAAGAGGAAAGGCGGAGGATCTGCGAGAAACGAAATCCTCTTTTGGACCGAGTGAAGAACACTAGACTAAGTTTCTTCAAGGACCGTGATTCCGACGACGAGGAAGAGAAGGACGAGCCGGACAAGCAGTTTCGCTCGATGTGTGAATTGAATCAGCGCGGTTTAACGAGGGACGAGTTCCGTAGATCAGTGTGTGAATCAGATTTGAAAGAGATCATCGAGGAGGAGAAGATCCAAGCGAGAAGGAAAAGGCGTTCCAAGTCGCAGAGCAGATTGCCACATAGAAAGCACCATGAAGAGCATTTCAGTTTTCTAGGTTTTCGACCTTCTGTCAGCCAGAAGGCAGCGACTTTGGCTGGGAACATTACCGAGGAAGCTGTCAGCCAGCACAGCAGCTGGCGGAAGAGCAGAGAATTCGTTCTCGATCACCAGACTGCGAGGAGGTCGAGGGATCATGGCTTGGTCTCCAACAGTACTGAGAATCCAGCGTTCAAAGACGGATCTCAGTTCGACAGCATTACACCGTCCAGCTGCTTGGCTGCCAAGTTCCGAGCGATGCAGGACAGGTACCTGAAGAGCTCCACTAATAAATTGATAGCGAAGATATATAAAAAGGAAGGGACGGACAGGGAAAGGAAAAGACTGAGAAGTTTCTCATATGGGACTTTGCCAGGACTTGAAGAGCTCAGGACGAATCCCCTTTACGAGGAACAGGACCAGGATGACAATGACTCTGGAATTTTGGATAACGATTCTGCCACCAGTTCGTTGCTGGACGATAGATGCGGCAGCAGTGCTTCTGGTTTATTAAACGGACCAAATGACACGTCAAATTCTCCACCTCAATTACCACCGAGGAAACCATCCTCCTCTATTATAGACGTAGAAAGAACAGCGAAATTGTTCTCTAGTTTGGATATTTATTGTGGGAAAAACGAAGGCAAAGCTTGTAAGAAAGACACTAGGTTGAGTCTTGAAGATTCAGCAAAAATATGCCAAGCTGCCAACAGCGAGCTCATAGATAAACGAAATCGTGTAAGTTCCAAGTCTCCAGAAGGAAAAGAAGTGATCGAAAGGCTTGATAGTAAGGATTCTCTGAGCTCAGCTCTGCCTGTTATCAGAAATAGGCCTTACACCACAGAGACGATGGTAGTGAAACTCCCTCGGAAGACTGCTGATCAGTGTTTGGGTATCTTCATCGCGAAAACTGCGGAGTCTAGTCCAGGATATTTGGTAGCGCACGTGGTGCCCAATGGTTTAGCTGACAAGGAGGGTACTTTGATGATAGGGGACGAAATTCTGATAGTCAATGGCAAGAGATTGCGAGGATTGAGCATGGCCGAGGCTAGGAAGATCCTTGGAAGTGGCAGTGGACCCGGCGACGTCGATATCGTTGTGTCGAGGTACACTGCTCTGGACCAGTCTCCCAAAAAGTTAACCGAGAGCAGCGTTGACTACGAAAACGTGCACGTTGAAAATGGTCATGGTGTTATTGTGGAAAATTCCCCTAGATCGCACTATAGGAAGCATCAGACGAAGCACCATCGCGATAGGAAGAGCGAATGCAACAGATCCACTTCGTCAGAGAAGACAGTCGTGAGCGTGGACAAAAGTGGATCGCAAAGCGTATCAAATTTTTGTACACTACCAAGGAGGCCTAGGAGTACTATATCTACGTTCTTGACCGTCGTCTTCCAAAAAGGCCCTGGCAAGAAATCCTTGGGATTCACTATTGTGGGTGGCAGCGATAGTCCTAAAGGAAGCATCGGTGAGATATTTTATTTTCTATCTTTATAAAAGTTTACATTATTGGCTAGCTTAAATAAATTAATTTATAGTATATGTATATTGATTTTAAAACGAGTAACAGTAATACATGTTTTTGGTATAAATAATATTATTATTATTATTATTATTATTATTATTATTATTATTATATAAATTCGTTAAAATACTCGTTAAGAATTATCGCAATATTAATGTTAAAGACAATGTACTAGCTTAAAGTTTATGATAACTGATGCAAGAGATGTTTAAGTATTATCTATTATGCAAGGCAACGTGTTACTACTCGTTGTTTACTATCTCAGCTTAACAGTAAATTAATTGTAATAACTATCCTAAAATTCAACACAATCACGTACACGTATAATGATAAGTTGTTTAAAATTCGTTCCCTAAAATCTCCTCGATTCTCCAGGGATTGTTTAATTATAAAAGCGTTATAAAATCTATTTTATTATTAACAAGGGTAAATTGTTTGCAAACGCAATGAGTTAACACTTAATAAAAACGATTTCAACGTCAACATTTTAATATCTTAACGCGATTTATAAAATTCTAGACCAATTTAATTATCCTGCATCTAAAAATTCTTATTACTTTGCTCTATTGTAATTACTAACAAAAGTTGACTGCGTCAAAAATTATTTCCATATGTTTGGAACAACTCGGGGTCGATCATGCTTGTTATCGAGTTCTCTGGGCAGACTGGTTAACGTCTTATCATGGCATCGCGCGTTCGGAGAAGGGCTGAGGCAGAAATAGCCTTCTGTTGGAAACTCCGGGGTCGATTTCCTGCCCGTAACCGTTTACGTTTACGCACTCTTTCGGGCCGACGCGCTCCGCTTGTCGATAAATCGCCTCCGCGTGTATACAAGCGGATTCGAGTTTTACGCGCTCGTTACGAAGCGGACGTCTCCTCAGTTCTACGAGTTGTTTTACATTCATGTAAAATGGCCGTACACTACCGTCCACAAGTATCTGAATAGTTAATAAATACTGTAAGAATTTCTGAAGATATCGGATAAATTAAATGATTTTCAAATGCAAATTGTAATATTTTAAAGTAGAATTTTTTGTTCTCGTACTTATTACAGTTTATTAAATTGAGACAATTATGACGTCGTTTAAGGTTCGATGAAAGAATTGAGAAATGTAGGATTAATAGATTGTATATTAACAGATGATACGAATTTATGTGTTCACAAACTGTGTTACAGGTATCTTTATAAAATCGGTGTTGCCGGGTGGGCAAGCCGCGGAAGATGGCCGTTTGCGCGCGGGCGACGAGATTCTGGCAGTTAACGGCCACGTCTGTCACGACTTGACCCATCGTAAGGCCGTTCAGTTGTTCCGCAACATCAAAACTGGACCGGTTGCCTTGCACCTTTGTAGACGCGTCAAAAACAAGGAACTACAGTGAGTACGGCAGTGTTGTACTGTGTTTACATACGTTTCTACGATTACCGTTAAATATTCGTTGGAATTAACATTAGTTAATTGTGTTAGAAAAGTAGAAGAAAGTCGAGACAAATGCGTCGTGTCAAAGTCACTTCGACAATTGTGTTGATTATGTAAAATCTTTCGGGATTTGTAATTCAGATTGCATTTTAGAAGATGCAATTTAAAGTGTTATTTATTTTACGTAATCGACACAATTGATGAATGACTGTACATAGAATATTACAATTTATCAAGAAAACAGAATTTGAATTAATCGCTGAATTTAACATTTCAGAACAATGAAGGCTAAGTCGTGCGCAGATCTCCTATTGGTCGACGCATAAGATTAGGGGAGAAGATTGTAAAGAAAGAAGACGCTTTGTAAAAAGTAGAAATGAAACCTAGGGTCATTGTACATATTGTAAATTTGTAAAGTTTCTCTTGGAAATAAAATTATTATTTAATAATTGTAAATTACTTGTCGATCGTTGTATTACACCATCGTTTCGCGAAACGAGGATCCTCAAGCACCCTTAAAATTACGATCTCTTTATTGTCCTCTATAATAATATAATGATAATAATAATATTAATTAAAAAACGAAGGGAGATGAAATCGTGTACAATGAATTCACGCCGCTATAAAGTATCTACATAAAATCTTATACATCCATAATAATATAATAGAATAATAAAAATAATAACCGTTAATCATAAATCTGAATTATGCTACGCGGCGCCGCGGTCAAATAAATTAATTGAAACAAACGTCAAAATGTCGAAGATTCGTTCTGATTAGACTAGAATCCTAAAACTTCGCGTGCGATCATTGACAGTCGCTTAGAATCGAGTCGAAAGAGCACTTCCGGTGGGCAGACTCGTTTTGTTTCGCCTCTTCAGCATGGCGCGGATTTCTGCGTACTTTTTGGGTACCTAGAAACAAAAAAGAAAAAAAGTATTAGTAACATCGATTGTTATAAATTCTATGAGATCGTGAATTTCATTTTTACCTGTGCCTCCTTGTGACTTCCAGCTCGACAGGACCTTCCCTCACAGCTTTAAATAATTCAATCACTTCCTGATGTGTGTACCCACGTAACACTTTCCCATTTAAACTGAGAATCTCGTCACCTGAAACAAAAAATACAAACATTCTAATTAATAATGAAATACATATTATGCATATCACTTCTCCAATAATCTAATTTGATTTCAATTAATGGATTCACATGAAGTACAGAAGCTGTTTTATTTAAATGAAAAGAGTGTGTCTCGTCTGGAATTTCGATGTACAGGTCAGCGGACGTATGGCCTTTCGGCGAGCAGCAAGGGAGACGCATCGATCTGGCACTTACGCAACCGAAACGATCGGCGATCCGTTATGCAAGCATGCGGCGCGAGGAAACCGCGGACGTTCGCGTGCGCTCGTAAAAAAGTGTCGAGAGATCGGTTGAAACTCGAAACGCGTTGCGTGAAACCTGCCTCGCGCGTATAATAACGCGTGCGTTGCCGCCTACCGCGACGCGCCACACGGGAGCCTCGGCAAAAATCGCGTAGGTGACAGGGACGACAGGCATGTACGCGAAATCCGATTCGCCGCGAGCTTTTCTTCCTGATGCCAACTTGTCTCGGCCTTTTCTGTCACACCAAGCATTTTTATTACGTATCTAACATGGCTCCGTATTTTTTATTTCCAACTGAACGAGTATTATAAATCGAAAATACTTTACACCTGCTACTACTCACTTTTTTTTATAAGAAATGAAAAGGCAATCATTTTCAACCGCAACAGCAACATGAATATAATTTATAATTTTCTGCAAGATCAAGTATAATTCTTTGAAAAAAAAAAAACATGCATAGAGATTGCAGTTATAATTTGCAAAACGACTGAGGCTGAGATCATCGACAAAAAAGTTTGTCCCCGCTCCCCGATGATCATTAAAGCTCCTGACTGCGATCGATCCTCATTTCCTCGACCCAAAAAATGAACGAAACCACCGCACAGCGGCGAGTCCCATTTAGCACGCGCGCGAGTCTTTGGCGCCGGGAATAAAGCGACGGAAACGATCCCTGCTGACAAAGCTGACGAGGCTGCCGTGCCAAGTCCAGTGGCATGCGAGCCTGTTACAAAAGCCGTAGAGAAGAAAGGACGGACGAGAAGAAGAAGCGAAAAAGGACGAGAGGTGGCCATCGACTGTTTATAAATGCGCGGCGGCGACGTCCGACGTCGGATTACAGATTCGACCTGCGTTCAACGACAGCGTGTCCACGGCGTGAATGCACGAGCGTGAACGTATGTACTTCTGTTCACGTGTCACCGGATCGACAAAAAGTTTAGACCAACATGCATAATAATAGATCCTCTAAATTAAACTGAATTCTTCGTATAAATAATCCACAGTTGGATTTGTTATATTAAGACAATGCTTGAATGAATTTTTTCTTCAATTTATTACAGATTTCATAATAACTTCAACACTTTTAATAGGAGACAATTTTTACTGATTTATCCTACATTTTAATTAATAAGTAGACTGGATTTTATGCATTTATAGAAAAATTGTGTCTGCAAGACATATAAAGAATGCTTGCCATATAAAAAAAGATTACAGTATTAGAGGACGAATATATACTGTAATGTTTCAATGGTAGAAGAAATATCTACCTAAAATGTAGATTTTTAACTAATACATATTTTATTTTGTACAAAAATCTAGTCTACTGATAATCATTTCAGAGGTAGGTTTAACTTCATATTTCAAAAAGCTGATGAACATTGAATTACCTTGAAACAACGATTTGGAGACGTCAGCTTGACCACCAGGGAAGACCCTCCTCACAAAAATTCCCATTTCACCACGAGGACTATCTCTCCCTCCGACAACGCTGAACCCGAGACTAGGCTTGCCGTAACCCTTCTCGAACTTAGCGATGTGCCTCGTCAAATAATGTTGGGGTTCCCCAGTTGACTCCAAATTAGTCTCCCCTTTCCGTTCCTTGGATAGACAGGAAAGCGGTAGGAAATCCGGCCTCTTCTGAACAGTTTCGTCCGTAGGTTTGTTCGACTGTTCCGATTGCGTAGCTTGTTTCGTTTCGTGGATCAATGACATGTTCGACAGGTTCTTCGCATTCTCCAGGTACTCGTATTCGCCCGGTAGGCTCGGTGGGCTGACATACACTTGGGGCACTGTCTCTTCGTACGCAGTCATCAAACGTATCTTGTTGCCTGTGAAAGACTTCAGAAACTCCTGAACTTCTTCCAAGCTCTCTAAAGTCTTCAGCTCCTTGCCTTCGACCTCGACGATCTCGTCGCCGAGCCTCAGCCGACCATCCCTGTTGAAAATGATTTGAAAGGTTGATAAAAAGATTGCAGACAATATAGTTAAGAATTATAAAAACACGTGCGAATAAAGATAATCGAAAATGTGTCACAATTGTCAATAATTGAAAAATAAAACAATAATAGTTGTCAAAGTTGCCAAAACTTTTACTCACCTATGCGCAATTCCATCACTTTCCAGCTGAACGACGACGTACCGCAGCTCTCCAAGCCGTTGCTGCGCCAACCGAATTCCCAAACTTTCCTTCGGGTCTCTCTTATGCAACTGCACCATCCGACACCGCCTGACTCTCTTCGGCGGCTGAATGATATCACTCAGAAACCTGGACTTGTCCTGTTGCAATCTCATCCGATGAGGCGAGATATCGATCGACTTCGGCGAGCCCTGCAACGCGTTTAGCCCGTTTCCACAGATTGGGAACTGCGAATTCATGGCAGTATCATCATACGCTTGATGAATACTCGGCAGCAATCGGCCAGAATTGCTCTGATGCCACCGGAGTCCGTCGAGCCCGTCGTTCAATTCGGAGCTGCCGGTAGCTGTTTCAGAATTCTTCCTCATCCTAGGATCGTTACTCTCCTGCTCTTGGCACTCGCTAGGAGTCGAACTTCTGATAGGCTTCTCCAATTCCGAGTCGACCACGCTGCTGGTATCGGAACTGTCTGTACACTTCAAACTCAGACCTTCGTTCTCCGAAGCAGCCGCGGATTCGCCTCTAGGCCCGTCGCTGTCATAACCGGACTCGTTCGAGCTGACATAATGAGACGACAGCCTCTGCTCGCCACTGGGTGCAGAATTCCGCCTGTGGTTTCTCAACGTGGCTACCATATCCAAGTCCACGTTCAAAGACGACGTCTCGGAGTACCTGGACTCGATCCTTCCGGAGAAATCCACTCTGTCCTGAGATTCCGGATGCTGATTACCTCGAAGGGACATCGGGCTGCTGTCGTACGGACTATAGCAACCGGTGTCCTCCTGATGAAAATTGTCCTCGATCCTCTCTAAATGAGTGGAGTTTAAACTAAACCTGTCCTCGCATCTGCTGGGGGTTTTACGGAATTCTGTGTACGGGTTTCGGCCAGGTTTCGAAGTGGACGGTTCCTGGGATTTGTTGGGACTTCCTCTGGCTAAATTTCCATTTCGGACACGCCTTCGGCCGAGGGTAGTCGTCCCGTTGTACGTATCTTCGATTTTCAATGCGGGGAAATGCTCCTCGGATGCGGTTTTAAACAGTCGTTCGTCTTTCGTCGCGAACGTGCCGTGACGTTCCTCGGGCAGGACGGAAAGTTTCGATCGAAGAAAGGCGTACGGGAAACTAGACTTCTTCGCTTCTTTAAAATCGCAGCTGCTGCTCTTTCGCATCGGCGAGTCGGTCCTCGATTGACCAAAATCGCACGGACTGAAAGTCGTCATCGACGGAGTTCCCAGAGGGTAGAGGGACGCGGTCTCGACGTGCTCGTCGAACACGTCGTCGTTCTGATGCCCAGCGAGATTGTCACAGGACACGGTCTTGTCCTTGCGACTCGAGATTTGTAAGTCGATCCCTTCTGATGGATCGTCGCCCTTCACGTAAGTTGGGCTAGTATTCAACTGACTGGTGCTACAGCTTCGAAACAGATTCTCCTTCTCGTTTGTCTTCAATCTGTCCTCGACGTTCTGCGAACGCCTGTTGCCCCTCGCGGAATTCAGCATCCCCGTGGAACCCATGCGGATGAAGAAGGATTTAAAGGGCGAGGGTGATCGGTGATACGTTCCCGGTATTCTCTTTTCCAGCTTGCTGTCCGATTTCAAATCTGGCAGTGATTTCTCCATCTTGATATTATTGTTGCTCGCTGTCGTACAATTGTTGTTGGTACTCCCGGCGTCAGATCTTTCGGATATGGAGCAGATCGTCTCGCGGGAACCAGCCCGACGGAATGAGTCTATCTTCTTGCTCATCCTCCGACCCCAGACTCCAAAACTCGAGCCTGAAATTATATACAAGATGCTATGAAATATTTTAATATAAAAAATTAATTTATCTCAATACTCAATACAATACACAATATCAATACAAAATAATTATATTAATCATTATATGAAACATTGTATTAATTATAATGTCAATCATTTTATTTTGTATCAATTTTCGTTGTAAGACCGGATGCAAATGTATCGTGAACCAATGCATCACCTTGCGTACGCAGAACCGAGATATTTCTGAGAATTCATTCGGCGGAGGCTCGCGGAGCAAACAGGCCAGAAGAACGGAATAGCGGGGCATCTCGGGTGGATGAAAAACCGCCGAATCGTCGGCATCCTTATTCGCGGTCGACATATGGTCGCCCCCAAGAACGGGCAGCAGGAAGCCGTGGTAAATACGTTCGACCCGGTCCGGCGGCGGTTCCGCGTACTTTGGGGCTACTTTTTCGGGATGCCCGGTTAACGGGGCCGGGGAACCGATTGTCAGCCCGCTCAGGTATCGGGTACACGTGTTTTGCGATAACGCAACAGACGCGCTCCGGCCGGGCCTGCGATACGACCTCGTTAACGCGTTCGCGATTTCTTTAATGCTCGCACGACACTCCTCTGCTCGTTTTACCGTTCGAACAGTTTGATAGACAGCAGATGGAACAACGACTAGGCCAGTTTAGAGTTGTAGGTCAAGGATCGATTGCATAATACTTGACGATATTGTGTCTTCAATGAATCTTTATACACGTTCGATAGTATAATAGTATAAATTACATAACGACTGTTTTTTTTATAAACATTGTAATTTAATACGATGGCGATATATCGAAATATTATTTAAATATAAAGAATGAGGAAATGTAAGGAAACTACACATAGAAATCATTTCTAGACATAGTTAGACGTGGTGCTATTCTAAAATAGTTACACAGGGCATGTATAATACGACGTCTCCAATTAGGAGGAAAAGCAGTAGATAGAAGAATTTGGAGAGTTGGAAGTTGAGACCTCATTAACGAGACGGTCTTTGCATTTCTGATATGATGAGCCCCACCTTTCTAGGCCATAACGAGGAATATTCATGAATTGAAAATAGGGTCAACATTGAGTAACGCTTTGTATCATCCATTCCAAATGTAGAATATTTTACAATCAAAGAACTTGTTTATTTCTATTGAAATAGATAACGATATTTCCATTTCATTTCTCTCTTATCAAGCTACAATTTCTAAAAGAGTAACACAGAATAATTTTAAAACTGTAACTATCAATAAAGTACAATTTTAAAAAATGGAATAGTTTTATTTTATCCGTTTGAAAAGATAAATAAATGATGATTTCTATATTTTAATTAAATACATTCGATCGATATTACATCAGTTAATTTCATTCAACTCGCGCTCGAGCCTTGAGAACGCTCGGACACTAACATTGCAAATTGAAATAAGCAGCGAGGGGATGAACAATACAATGGGAACGCGACAAGTAATTATTCGAATCAATCTTGGATAAGGCGAGAGAATTCATGATAAATCGAACGCGGCGTGACAAGTGCGATGACTTACGCTCTCATTAAGGTAACGAGTCTCGCACATCCGTGGCGTCACGATGCACAATTAAATGTATGCACGCGTTACGTAGAGCCCGGACCGCGCGTCGTCGCCTTTATCTTTGATTAATTAGTTCCTTAATTAATCAACCGCGGGACGCGTCGTCCGTTGAACGATGATTATGTTGAGTAACACGTTGGAAATTATTACACTCGGCTTTTATTTTACGATCA
>NW_017137284.1:21362-22231 GCF_001652005.2 Ceratina calcarata | reverse complement strand
ATATGATTGAAAGTAAATATTATAAAATGTCTAAAAAATGAATTATATTCTTCCGCTTCACAAACGGACAGAACTTCCTGGTAGACTTAATAATATGATACATTACGGTACTATGAACCATAGTAAACGACACAGGAACCTCATGGAATAATCGAAATCGAAAAGTAAAATGCAATATTTGATTTGAAAATGTAAGTTATCAATTGCACAATTAAATGTCATCAGTGTGTAATCTCAAGTACTCACGTTTCCGCAAATCGTTTTTGCTAGTCGTCACGACGATTAATCATCGTATTTCGCTCGGTGCTTCGTGTTTCAACACAGAAGTCACGACACCGTGTCTCGTTTCGCGTGGAACTTCATTTTTCATGACGCTCCGCGTACATCACGCGCGCGGGAAAATTTATAAGCTAATATTATTACTTTCCTTTAATTATCTATCGTAACAATCATAGACAACGTGAGAAACGCGTATTGGAATGTTGTTAACGTGATACAAGAATTTGTGATTACGTGATATACATTTACGCAATTTGTTAGAATCATTTTATTCGTTGTATTCCTCGCGTAATCATGTCAATGTTTCAATTAATTAGTCGAGGATGATAGGGAACAGGTCTGCTAAGTCGATGGGTACTCAACGGTTTCCGGAAAAATAGACAATGAAGTGAATTACATGTTACATCTATTCACGCGACACTTGATTAAATTAGACGTCCGATCAATCGTCGTCGAGCACGTCGGGACTTAATGCGTGAAAGGATTGGACGGTAATTAGCGGATACGTTTTGTTGGACTCAGTGTCATTGATTGAAGAGCCACTAATACGTACGCATTACGATACTTAGAATCTTTGCTTTGATAATATT
>NW_017137284.1:18371-20889 GCF_001652005.2 Ceratina calcarata | reverse complement strand
TATTAATATTATATTATAATATAGAGTAAATAAAAATTTTAAATAATTATACTAACATTCCAAAAATTTAACCGATTATATTATCGTGAACTGAAGTTTTCACATGTCATCGACCTTACCGAAACGAAAATCTAGAATGGTTGGTCGAAGTTGTTACAGCTAGTCTGGTATCAGAGGGTCGCTCGTCATCCGGGGAAACAAAATCACCAGCCTACCGATTCACGTTCCCTGTCGAGCTCCAGATGAATTACAGCCCACCCACCCCTCGCCGGGGGATGCACGCGCAACGGTTATTTAGCTTTTCGAAGCGAGAGCCCGCGGAAAGGCTGGGTAAAGCTAAACGAAATGTGTCACCACTCGTGTCACCGGCGAGGAACTGTTTCCAGACGCGCTACCGTGCCGTGAGTAAGCGAAACCTCGTTACAATTCCGCAATTTAATTCTAGAAAAAGGCACCGTAACGCGGGCAGAAGTCGCGGCCCGTTGTGCTTTGAAAAACGGAAAGTCTAGCTGCGAGACATTTTTTTCTGACATTTCATTTCCACGTGGTTTTTGAAAAAAAACCGAGACGCTTTGCTGGTGTTTCGAATACGTCGCTACTCAAATACCGCCAATTCTGAATAAAAATTGTCGATTTCGTAGTAAAAATAAAATAACGCTGTATGAAATACGGCTGTAACTTTTATTGAGAATAACGAATAAAAAATGTGTTTGCCGGTGAGAATCCTATCTGTGGTAATTATAGATTATTGATGATTCATAAACGTGAAGTGCTAATGGTGGATACAAAAACTTGATATCATAAAACCGATCTTCTGGTTTTAGCAGCGATTTCTACGATTTATTGGATAGTAAATTTGGAATGGAATTTAACTTCTCGCAAAACGCCTAATAAAAGCTAAACAACTTTTTACTGGCGTAAGGTTCCTAATTATAAGCGCTGACTTTTGCAAATATAGCTCGGCTAAAATTAAAACGATCGTTGCTAATCACGTCTCGCTAGTTGGAAAAACAATCGCATGCCCGATCGAGGTACGCTGCACCTGCGACTTAGGAACGCACACCGAGTTCTAACGAAGCGAACGGCACGCGGTGCGATTAGTAAAAGGATGCGAAGATTCGAACGTTAGCAGAGTCGAACACCTGAGAGCAACAGTACTTCGTGATCCGTTCTGAAGCAAAGGACACCGAAGCCATCAGAGCGTGCTCTCCTCGAGGGCACTTAGACTCGCTACATCAGGAAGCGGTCCTACGTCGCGGCTTGACAGAATGGAACACGTGACCGCGATTACTATCTCCACTTTTATACGATTTTCACGGCTCTCAGAAATTACCGTTTCCAATTTTTTCACAGACTTTTACTCAATTCTCAGAAACATTTTACAACACGTACTTCATCATCAATTATAATATAGTAAATTCTGTCTACTCGATGCAAGAATAAAAACGAAGAGCATTCAATAGCTAAAGCAATTTGCAAAATGTTAATTTGTCTCGTACTTCAATAAGACATTTTTAAGAACTAGTTGATCATTTGCATCACTGATACATTTTACAAAACAGACTTTATCGTCAATTAAAGTATAGCAAATTCTGTGTACTCAGTGTAAGAATAAAAACAAAGAGCATGGCTGAAGCAATTTGCAAAGTGTTAATTTGGTTCGTACTTCAATGAGACATCTTTAAGAACTAGTTTGATCTTTGAACTTGCCTAGACATACCGCATATGTTCTCAGGCGAAATTTGAATGTGAAAATCGTGCCCGTTTCCATATCGCAGACACGTTCGCCTCTTTTTCCCAATGATTGCCACGTAGTCGTTCGAGGGCCTGGTTAAGGCTCGTTCTCGTTCGAACGTGCGTCGCATGCGACGTTTACCGATTTTGTAAATGAGACGCTTTTGTTGCCGATCGAACCGCGCGCAGGCTTGTACCGTAACGAGCAGAGGGGTTGCGAGTTAACTGTACTCTTTCCCAGCCCGTTATCACCCGTGTGAAACGATTACCATTCCACGATTCGATGATTTTATGACTGATTAAAATATGCGATCAATCGAATCGGAATCATTATTTATCTGATAAGATATGTTAGAATAAATCGGCGAAGCACGTTTCAAAAGTAGTTCAGATACGGTAGATGCAAATTTCTATTGTACGAAAGATTGCGCGAGCATTGAAACGGAAACAGTGCGATGACATTTCGCGAGAAGAATTAATTAGGCGTGGCATTCCAGTAATTGAGGCACACCTTGGTACACCTATGCGTTAATATCTTCTTCATTACGAAATGCACCGACTGATTGCGAGATATCGAAAAACTCATCAACTTTACACGTACTTATGTACTTATCTATGTACGTAAAAATGATGCAAAGCATGCAATTATGTTTGTGGAACATCTAAGATCCAATAAAAATACAAGCAACGAATTTTTATATAACATGACGAATGAGAATATTTTTATTAGGAAAATTGTTTATCTACTGTTCGTCAATAATTGCATTTTTAATAAATTCCAGAT
>NW_017137284.1:14082-18098 GCF_001652005.2 Ceratina calcarata | reverse complement strand
CATGAACTTCTCTCTTTAGTTTGTGAGTTTCTTCTTCTTGAATTTGATGCCTACATCTACTTTTCTTTCTATTCTGTGTGCGACTGTTAATTATCTTTTTATTTTCTAAAAATGCTCGACTGATACTATTGAATATTATTTAAAGCAGATTTTTAAAACTGATACCAAAAATGTATTTTGGTTAAAAATCCGCAGTCTAAATATTATTAATGATTAAAAACCGACTCACCACGTTGTTTCTCGGGCTCGTGCTCGACGATGAACGCGGGCACGGCCGTGACCATTTGATAATCGGCCTCGGCGACGTCCTGCTCCTGTTCCTGTTTCACCGCGAGCAACGCTTGCATCGCGGTGGCGTCCCCGCAGCTCCTCCTGGAATACTTCGTCCTCGAGACCCTCAGCAGGGCGGCTGGGCTGATGTTCTGGCAGTTGTCCCGCGGCGGCGGTGTCCCGGTCCCCGGGGGCTCGTCCAGGGTCGCCGGGCTCGACAACGAAAGGGCGACATCGTCGGCGCTGTGGCGCCTCGACTTTGACAGCCGCTTAAACATCCTTTGACCTGGAAACCAAAATCAAATTCAGCTGTTACTTATGCTCTCATACAGTCAAATATGAGGAAAATCAGATTTCATTGCATCACCAAACTATCTGATTACAATTTACATAATGTTCTAGAGAATTAAGGTGCCACGCCAGGTCGATTTTCCCTAAAATCTAGTGAAATTAATTCTAACAAATCCTGAAATTAGCTTTACTTGTAATTTCATTACAAATATTTTGAAGGAAGAATTAATAAGAAACAATAAGTATGTATAATAAATTAACAAATCCTGTTGCATAATTTTATCTTCCTTTTATTTATTCAAAATTAATATAAATATTCTAAGTCCCTTCCTTTAATGAATTTTTTCCATCCAAAATAAAATTGATTAAAAAACTGGATCAAATAAAATTAGTACATCACACTATTTTAATACAAACAAAAAATAGAAGAAGGCAAGAGACAGGGTTTGATTACTGTTATGTTCGTTTAAAATCGATTTGAGCTAACGGTGCCTGGTGCCAATTGCGGGTCAAATTCTTTTCGGTTTAGCTCGCATCTAAAAAGTGATCGGGTCGCGTAAAAACCGTGGAGGCCGTATTCGTTACTGACGACGCAGCCGGACAATCCGATTCGAGTACGATTTACCGTTCAATCGTTCTGGGCGCAGCCGATACAGCTCCGCGGCTTTTTGCGATTCGATGAGGGCAACGATGAACTCGACGTAAATCACCGACCGATCCGAGCCAGTACGATCGAATCGCATTTCAATGGAACAATAACACATGTCTCGTATGCGTTCCACGGTTCAGCAAGTTTTTGAAATGGAAACAAACCGAGAGATAATTTTGTTACACGACATGTCCACTTGCTCATCGGTCTTTCACTGGGAAATGTTAATTATAATTTTTCCTGGTAACATCGTTTCCATCGAGAGTGTTGATTTCATTGATACACATTTAGGTATCGTAAAACAGTAATTTTAAACCATTGGAAAAAAATTGGAGATTCACTTAACGAGGCGATGGCATGCACAAATATACAGTAATAAATTTGTTTCGTTTGCTTGTACTGTTCCGATCGTTTCTCTTCTGCTCCGCGTCGTAAAGCTTAAGAGAGCAAGAACCTATTCAATGAACTTCGAAGATCGTGTCGAATGCAACGACCGGAGCAACGACGCATGCCGCCAACGCGAGTCGGGAACGATCCCAGAAAATATTAATGTCGTTTGCACGCCACTCTAATTAGAGTAAGTATCGCGAGAATCGAAAGGGGAATTTTATGGCGCGAGCAAAAACCGTGCGAGTGCATTAATTCGTTTTAAATGGTTATCCAGCAGAAGACTGTTCGTCAACTCGTTTACCCTAAACGAGCTACTCCACGGTAAACGACTGATTAAAACTCTTTTTTATGTACTTAAAAAATTCGTGTACAAAGAGTAAAACATATGAATAATAAATACACGTGATTTTTAAGAAGTGAAGAGAAGCTTTGAATGAACGATGGGGTACATCGAGTTCAAGGAATTCGAGATAAAAAGAGGACACGCTTTTTGTCAAATCGCTGAGTGCTGGGAATTACGCTGTTTTTCGATATTAAAAACGTTTTACCGATAAACTTTACTGAAAGTCTTCCGTTTTAAAACAAAAACGACCATCGATACGTTCACCACAAATTGCGACTAACGATCGGTAAAACGAAGAAAACGCTGAGAGGGAATCGTCGGTCGTTCATCGTTTCAGATTTTATACTGACTTTGTTGTGTAATAAGGAAGAACCGTGTAGCATCTCGGCAAACATTTCTTCATTGTTTTATAGTTCAAGAGATCACGCAGTTAAATCACGTTTTAAACATTCATACTTTCATGTGTAATCAAATAAAATTGCTTCCTTGAAATAAGCTTCGGATGAGCTTATAAGATAAATTGATATAGATTAGGGGTAAGAATAATAATAAGAAGAGGGATCAAGAGCAGGAGGTCAATAGCCAGGGAAAATCGTCTCGTGTAACAGTGCCATTATAGCGATCGGGTATTATTTTCGAATAGCAGTAGCCGGACCCGCGTGGAGAGCAATTAACTTCTCTCTCTCGCGGTCGACTGCGAAGGCCGCCTCGCTATTATTTATTTTCTCTCGCCCAAGGTCCCCTGGTCGCGGACTAATGCACCACGCGCGGTAGAAACAACCGAACGGAGCAAAACAGGCAGAAAGAGAGACCGACGGTGAACCGTCGTCTTTCTCGGTGTGAACGTCCCCGCTGGCCACCCTCCCACGCAACCCCATTCGCCTTATTCCTGTCCTTTGCTCGTTTCCGTTCCGCAGCTTTTGCTTCGGTTCAGAGCTGCGCCATATGGAGCTTTTACGTTCAGCCTGACTCAGCTTTTCCGTTTCTTCGTCGAATTCTTGACGATAAAATTTCACGCACACTTGCAAATATTCATCATATTAATATTTAGAAATTTACGCTATTATTAGGTTATTATTTATTATTATTATTGTTGTGAAGATAGTCTTATTAAATACCACACCATAAGGCAAGATATAATAGAATACATAAAAATATTATAAACATGTTATGTAATAGTTTAATAGAAATAAATGAAGTTTGTAGAGGAATGTAAGGTTGATGGGTAATGAATCATGAATTATGAACAATGAAATCATGAATGAAAAGTTTCGCTAGTGTGCGAGGGTATGGAATGATTAATTTTTCCATAATGTAGGCCAAGTCCTATTCTTAGGCTGACAAGGCTGGAATAAAACATTAACGAGTCAAGTAGACCATAATTGAGCTGACAGAAGACCTGAGAAGTATTTTCATAACGAAATGATAAACGACTTAAATCTTTACTTTCAACTAATTAATCAATCATTTATTAATGACAGTATGAGAATTTTATTTGATTTCGTTTAACGAGTTGTCTTTTCATTTTATTTAAACAGTTAATGTGTCTGAATGTAGTTTACATAAAATGGAGAGGATTGGACAATGCTGATTATAATGTTCGTATTTCGACGCGGTCAATTAGCTCGATGAACGAGAAGAAAGCGAACACCCTGCCGCGCCCTGGCCTCTCTCCTTTCTGATAGCCGTTCTCCGGCCGCGATATATGCGCCAGAGCGACGAAGCGAGGTTTTGCTCGTAAATTAACCGTTTTGCAGTGAAAGTGGCCTGATTTTATCGGAACGTCGCCGCTGTTCCTCGGAAGAGACTCCTTTCAACGCGATGATCACCGGCTCTTCCGTTTCTTATCCTGTCCCAGCCATCGTCTTAGAACTAATATTTCTTCGAAATTGAAATACGAAATTGAAGTGAAAGTTTTACGGCGAGGGAATTACTTTTTACATCGACCTGCCATCACATCGTCAGTATCAAGGTTAATGACGAGTGGCAATTAAAGACGTATAGGCTATATACTTAAACAATGCTAGCATATAGATTCCTATTACTATTAAAAAGCTACATGCAAAATTTTAA
>NW_017137284.1:2694-13370 GCF_001652005.2 Ceratina calcarata | reverse complement strand
TTATTCTTCCGACGTCTGATTTCTTTTTAATTATAGGAAATGCGTTTTTCTAATGTACATAAACTTTTGGAATTGACTATATAGCCAATACATCCTTAAATCTTTCAAAGGCTGGTAATAATAAATCCATCCATCTTAATAACTCAAGACAGACAAGAATTTACGATATGACGCAAGAACAATTTATCGTGTAAAAAGTAATATTCGTGTGATCTTAATTCGGCGATTGTACGACGTTTTCATCGGTCTCGCAATCACCCAGGGACGCATCGTAGCGTCGGCCGGAACGAACGTGAAATTACGTGCGACAGTCATTGAGAGCAGCGGGACCACGAAAGTATCGATCTCCACCCGGTTGGGTAATAGCTCAATTGATTGGGCCAGCCGTTACGGTGAATGAATGATCCTTGTCTTGGGAAACCTCGATTCGGTTTCTCCTTGAGAGATGGGTGTCGAGGGATGCGAAGTCCTTGGAGCCAGCCAGGTTTATTTCTTTTTAAATTCCGAGCGCTCTGATACGTCTCGGTAACATAAAATATGTTCGAGTATTCTGATAAATATTTTACGGGCGACGCGTTCATCATAAATTATATATTGATATCTGTTTATGAAGAAAATTAAAAACGGAATTGCAGTGAGTTTTATCTGAATGATCTGGCATGATATCGATTAAGAGGCTTGGCCCTAGAGGCTCGTAAGAAATCTCTCTTGAGACAGGTTCCCCTTGTTACGAACGCGAAGAGTCTCTCATTGTTCCCTTTTATATCAGCGAGTCCATCGATATTGTCACGGCTAACAATGAGATACCCAGTGACAGAGTTACAGTCTTCGGTTTAAAAAAAAAGCTGTTTCGAGTAAACATTAATTAGTGCCAGAGAGAAGTTCATTCGTATAAAAAATTACGGTCGCAAATTATTGAAGCAGAGGAGAATAAAATAAAATCGAGTGCCGGGAAGAGTTAAACGATTCCTGTGGGAGGGAGGAACCGCTTCTGGCCCGCCAATTAACGCGTACAACAGATAATCGCCCGGGGACTCGTTAATTCGCGCGGAAACCACCTGTCCGCAGCTCCGAGGAGAGTTTCTTGCGACGACGCGCGACCGGTCTCGTCATAAAGATGGCAAACCCTGCCGCAAAATCGACGCGCCGGATCTACAGCTACGCTTCTTCCACCGGAACACTGCGATGATTATAATTGCGTTCGACGACGGTAGGCTTTTAACTCTTCCGTCTGTTTTATCGTCAAACTTCTGCTGGCTCTTTTTTCGGTTAAACTAAGGATGATCGAAAAGAACGAGCGATGAAATTGACATTGACTGAACTTACTAATAGATAAAAAGCAATTTTTATAATATGAACACTTTCTATCAAGCAATTCTACTAATTCCTTTTGAATGAACGAGTGGAAACTTCGATCGAGAATCTACCAAGTCCCTTTTACTTTCCAAACTAAATGGAAGAAGGATCGGTTATCACGCGAACGCATCTCTCGTTCACCTGAGATTTAGAAATCGCAGTTACACGCCGGAGAAAGTATGTAACAATTATCTGTCCGTTGACAGAAATCACCGTGGAAAGAAGTTGCATCCTCATAAAATTGCGCGCAACCTATGATCGTTTAGAAAATACACCTTGCGTGCAGTTAAACTGAACGAAATGCACGATATTCCGTGTTGCTATGAAACGTATTAACATCCACAATCTAAGCAAACTTTGCGCGTTAATATTTAGGAGGACTTGAATCCTAATAAATTTATTAACAGGACGACTCTATCATTAGAAACGATCTTTTTTTTTTTATTATTTCGGAATCCTGTCGGACGAGGAAACGAGCGTTAGAAACGCGATGAAAGGATAAGCCGAATCCGAGGCGCGAAGCCTTTCGTTAAATATTCATGCGCGCGACGCGGACGAACGGAACTAATGGTCGAGAATGATGAATGACGAGACGCGTTACGAAATGGAAAATTAAAATCTCTTCCCGTACTATCTCGCTTGCTTTAGTCAGCCAGCTGGAATCGGATCGGTTTAATTAAAAAAAAAGGAACGATACGAAATAATTAAGCGTCTAAGAACATTCCTACTCTCAATATTAATGATTATTTTTATTCTTTCACTATTACTGGGATATTATGAGATCATTTCTCTTTACTGGTGGGACAGAATTCAGTATTAATATTCCAGAGTCATGTCCTAAAAGTATTCCATAACGTATTTATAGTAGATCTTGAAATCACACACTAAGTAAAAGCTTAATAAATGCAAAGAAATAAAATATTCCATAGAAAAATAAAATAGGTAGTGAAAGGGTTAAATAATTAACATATCTTCATTGGAATTAACGTTTTGCTATTATTGATTTATTCACTAAACGGTTTCTTAACAAGATTTGTAAACATTAAAGTATGTGCAGTAATCAGTAAGAGCACCAATTGGTTGGTAGGATGAAGAATGTCGTTTCTTTTCGGCAACTCACGTTAGTAGAAGATCCAATCAATTAATGGAATGAAAAATGATACTTTTCTAGGCTCCCCGCCATTAAGAACGCCATCAATCAATATATTTGAAAGAAAAGAATTTTCCCCATGCAGCTAGTTACGTAAACGAGAAATTTTCTCCTTTCTGTTGATTACTTCATAAACTTGTACCCAGCAACATCTATTTTTGTTCCAACAGTTAATAATGATTTTTATTCATTTCATTTCTTTATGCTAATTAATAGACTGGCGTACAGACACGACCTACGCTTCCATTGGTCAGTGTTTTTCATTAGTAATTCAAAAATCATTCTTTATTTTACATTTTGCTAGAGGAAATAGTTATTCAGAAACACTTCCAGAATTATTCCTTTTCGGTCCAACACTTTTTCTGAGACACCCTGTATATATTTCAAATGTCTTACAACATTTTTTCTTATTTTTACTCATGAAACACACTGATAAAGTCTGATCGCTTAATCCGGGGTCACCCTGTATGTAAATGATGAGAGAAATTCCTACTTATAACAATCCAAACTGGCAGACATATTTTCTTCAGTTTACTAATTACCTTGCACGTAATAAAAATTTGCACAAGCTTTTGTCTATTTATTCTCCGACCATTACACGCGTTTAACGCTGCATAGTACACTTGACATACAAAGGAGTAAATTCATTTGAGGAAACGGGCACGGGCCGAGGGTCTCACGACTTATGGACGGGAGTGTACACAGCGAGAGAGGCTAGTAAGTAAACTTACGGGGCGCGTACTACGCCCGGGGCTGGAGAAAGTCCCCGTGCGCCGGCTTTAATGCACACCTTTGTGCCATCGCGGAGAGAACATTGCACGGTTTCACGTAATGCACGTGCCGCGCGGATTGACGCGAGGACACGTTCCGCGCCGATATCCAGTCATCTCCGCGAGCTTAATAAGCGTTTCCAGGTGAAATCGCAAGGGAACGTTTCCAAGTTCGAACGTTTGATTTACCGACGTCGAACCTGGCGAGGGAGCACCGTTTCCGGGACGATGGTTCAATGGTTAGGAGATGGATAGAGGATGTGGTTAACCCCTTGACAGCACATGTTACGAAATTGTGGCTCGTGTACGGCAATAATACAATGCGATTTCAGTGTTTCACGACAATCGATTATTTGTTTGTTTAAATTAAAAAATATTTGACACGGTTGCCGCCTTAGAAATGAACGGGTTTCGTAAATGCAAACGGTTATGAAATATGCCAGACGATCTGAACAAACAGAATTTATGCAGATTAGACTGGGTGGTTTTATTTCGGTTTCGAAACGAAGATAATTACAATTCTTTAGCGGGATATCAAATCTCGTTAGCTACCTCTTACATATTTCCAATTACTCGTTACACAAGGCAATCAGAAAACTGCTATCGGCTTTCCACGCGTTGCTTTTCAGATAAACATTCTCTCGCCGTGCGTGTACAGAAATTTGTAACAGCCTGGAACTAATCGGGCCTCCCATTTGTCAGATCGATAGCAGTGGCGCTAGGAACGAGTGAATAATAACCGTTTCGTCGTTAACGCGCAGCCAATTTCTCTTATCTGAGCCGGTGCCCCGCGTGATAGGCACTCCCACTCGGCAAACGAGAGGCACGCGCTGGTTAATTACGTATAATCGATCCATCTGTTATCCCTTTATCTACGAGGAAGTCTCGCGGACGTCGAAATAACGCGAGCCAACGGCGGGGAACGCCTGCCAAATACGATGCATGTCTGTTTTCACCGTTTTCCTCTTTCGGACCGCGCTAATCCATTCCCGTCCGCGCCCTGACCGACCGTAATTGGTTTCAGTTTCGCTGATTTCGCGATTAACCGCTTTGCGCATTTATTTGTTACATGAAACTTATTTCTGACGTTTGATATGAAAGCACCGAGCGAACGAGTACGTAATAATGGGTAATAAAACTGCGAATGCTTGTGCCATAATTTTTTTTCATGCCAGATATTAATCAGACGTAATAATAATAATAATAATAATAATAATCGTACAAGATCGCAAAGCACCCGATCATTAACGATCATTATTTTTCCATAGCAATGACGCGTGCCAAACACGTATATACCTAATACTCACTCACTTCATCCTTTCACTCGGTTGCATTCTCGATCGAATAGATCTCTCAGAATCGCGAGACACGTTGTGCAAATTCGCATAAAGGAAGTATTCGACCTTGCATTATTATATATAGACTTTGAAAATCCTTGGGAAAATCGATTTGTCAAAGCGGACTGTCTAATCGTCAAGGATGAAACCGAGTTTAATATTCTTAGTTATTATTCGCAGCCAAAGTCAAGAACGAAGAATTGTAGAATCATGAAAGCAACTCGCGTTGATAAATAATTCTCTAGATGAAAGTGCGATACGGATAAGCCATTATCACAAGCATTAAACTCGAACCGAATACTCGCAACAGGATCCGCGTTAACAGCTTCGATAAGCATCGCAGCTACAATGAAACCGAGTTGCAATCTTACGCGAATTAATTGTAATTAAGCATCAATTATCATCATACGTACTGAATACGAAATTAAATTCCGATCTGAATTTCTTCAAGCAGTATAATTGCTAATATCAAGCAGAGTGCTGCTGTTTCAGCAATGCAAATGTTAAACGTTAGACTATAATAATAATAATAATAATGTTCTAAAAGTTTGTTTATATTATATAATACTCTTTTTTTTTCATATAAAGAAGAAAGAATTATGCTTTGTAAATCTTATGAGCCATTGCATTTCTTTATTGCCCACGGTATGTAGAAACGGCACTTAAAATTCAATTACTCGTTAACAGGCATTATGGTTTACGAAAAATGAAATGCTTTTAGTCACGGTATTTCTAATCACTCGTCGGCTTGAAAACGTTTCGTTCGCTCGGCGAGCGTTATAGCTGTTTCATCGGCTGCCCATTGCTTCCGCCGATTTTGCGTACACACTTTCTTTGAATCTCCTTATACAGGGTACATTAATCACGTTAATGGCCCCTCGCGTTGAACGCGGACAATGAGTTTGTTTCCGCCCTTCATTATCATTTCTTTTCGAAAGCAGATTTTCAATTTTCAAGTAATCCATTAACGTTTCATACAGATTAGTTATATTTTCATTTATATTCATAAAGGGTTTGCGACAATTCACTGTTTCTGTTGTTCGATTTTCTCGGGAACGTTTATCTATGAAAACCGGCGATCGGATCACCCCTTTGCAATTTGCACGTGAGCGTTTCAATACACACGTCGATCGCAGGCAGATATGCGCTTTGTGGGTCGAGATTTCATGTTCACGCATACCTCAGAGCGGAACCAGTAATTTCAACGAGAATGATTAATACAATGCGACGAATATGGTTTATCGAGAATCGACAAATTCAGAAAACGATTGATAAACTCTGTCATTTCGTTGTACGAACTATGATGTTAATAGAATGTTATCTTATTTCATTCTGAAAATACTTTACAACAGTTATGACATCTAATCAGATTTCAAACATGTATCAATTAATTTAATTGATATTCTAAAGTATTGTCATAATAAAGGTTAAATCGTATCCGATTTTGGGCATTTAGAGAACATCGTGTTCGCATTTTTGTACACGTACGTAGGTGCTTGCGAAGGTACGGTGCGTAACATTGTGGTACCAGCATACGCAAGTGCGAACGAGTCACGGACACGTTATTACACAGGTAATACACCTGTTACCATACGCGTTGCGTAAGCCTCTTCGGAGGCGAACCCCCTCGGCTCGGCTGGAACTGGCCGCAAGAATTCCGAGTACTTTCACTCGGCTTGCGAGTGCCGAGGAGGTGTCGCGGCTTGATATGTACACTACTGTAAGCCCGCGAGTTTTATTCCAAGCCTCGTCCAACACATTTCATTTGAAAAAATTTGATCATAATTGATTGTGAGCTCAATCAAACCGTACCAGCTACTGAGATATCATGATTATCATATCATATCACATATCATGTTAAAATTCATGCCAATCACCGCTGAGTGACAGTATACATTCAGTTCAGGCCGGGTCAATCACTATTGACCAGCGATACACAATTTAAAAAATTATATGTTTAATTTTTCAGATCATAAAAGAGTGTATTTTATTTAATATGTCCTATGCAAACTTCACAGAATGTTAAAAATTGTATTCTTAACTTTCTGCCAGGAAGGCAAAACATGCTTGGCATTTAACGTGTTAATAATCTCACATGAAAGACGTAATAAATTAAATGAAGAAATGATAACAGTTGTAACAAAAATATTTTTTTTCAAAGTTCCATATGTTCAATGGGGATTTGACTCGTCTTGAGATTAGAAAAATAATGATCAACTGCATTAGCTGTTCTGTTCATTAAACAGATAGTTCGTTAGGTAATTTAGAAATTATCGTCGTTTCGCTCGGACCGTTCGACGCGTGCTACGGATTCGCTGGAACGCAAACAGAGCTTGAGCGACCATGCGTAGCTTTCGGCTATGGAATCGGTATGCAGCCTGTTTCGCGATAGAAAGATTTATATCTTTCAGTTCTGAATGAATTAAGAATTCTTTTTAGAGATACATTTACTACCTTCGCTTTAATGTACTCCGATCCCTATTATAGATTTGATCTAAATAATTTCATGTGAAATTTAATTTATTTATAGCAACGGAGTAAATTCTTATAATTAATAAAAAAAATAAACTGAATGAAGTCACGTTCTCATTATTTTATTTATAAAATTGCACGAAGCTGTGCTTTCATAATTTTGAAGCAACTTTTCATAATCATGTATTTATACTTATTCTAATTAACGTCTTTATTAAGTTCGTTACGTATATTGTGTGCATTAGGATATTCGCACGTGTACACGTTCGAGGCAAATAAGAACAAATCGTTTATGCGTTAAGTTAACGACCCGTGTGTAACGAATAAATGCATTAGGTTAGTGAGTAATCGCGGTCCAGGATTGAAAGTACGTAAAGAAAATTACACGGTTCCGGATCGGGGTCTGAAGGAACGAGGTAAATAGGATGTATGTATTTACTGACGCAAGTTGAGATATCACGAGGCACAAATCGGTGAGTAATGCAATGATTTTGAGCAACATTTATATTACATGAGTCACTTGAAATTGGAAACAAATCGTAGAAATATTTTAGGCAAAACTCGATTCTAAGGAAAAAATAATATACTATAATTATTGAAATTAGTTTTTCGCGGTCCAGGATTGAAAGTACGTAAAGAAAATTACACGGTTCCGGATCGGGGTCTGAAGGAACGAGGTAAATAGGATGTATGTATTTACTGACGCAAGTTGAGATATCACGAGGCACAAATCGGTGAGTAATGCAATGATTTTGAGCAACATTTATATTACATGAGTCACTTGAAATTGGAAACAAATCGTAGAAATATTTTAGGCAAAACTCGATTCTAAGGAAAAAATAATATACTATAATTATTGAAATTAGTTTTTTCAAATTAATGTTTCTTTCACAATTATTTGTAGAATGTTTAATCGACTGGTTGGCCTCTCTTTATCCATTAAATCAATTAGTTTACGTAATGCATTAGTGTTATAATGATTTTAAACTGATAATTGCCATGAAAGGAATTTCTGAAGGTGTTTTAAAAATTACTAGTTATTTTGCTTATGGTTTTCATTCCAAGCCTTGAGTGAGCAAATTCTCATAAACGACAACTTGCCTCGGCCAAACTATTTCTAATTAACATTACTATACTACTCCTAGGATTTAAGCGAAAAACTCCTCAGTCCAGTGCATTCCCTCCGATGCTTTAACTTAACGTTTTCACTACTGGACGTAACATAACGCGCTGCGAAGTTTCCCGGCTTTCCTCGACCCTCGTCAAAGGATGCGCCGCGTCTATAATTTTCGATTGTAACAGGCGGTGGAGGCACAGATGTTCTTCTGTTACCAGTATTTACATAATAGGTTCCTGCTTTAACTTGTCCACCTGTGGTCAAGTGAATGCCGACACGTGGAAGGAAGTACAATCAATAATTAATATTAAAACTTTTTAGACCAATTATTTAGCTGTTTTTATTTTTATCAATATTTTCGTATTATCATATTCAACGATTGTTTGAAGCATGAAATTCATTAAGAAAGAATACGGGATTGTATAATATTTCTTAATGAACAGTAAACTCCTGCCTTTTGCCATTATTCCGCATGCATAATTAAAGCGGTCTAGTTTTTCTGACCTATATGCGATACATTTATTATTAAACTCCAAATTCTGAGACTAGTGCATTAATTACAAAAATAACGAGACATTCATTCATACAACCTTCATTGATGAATATCAGCTTTTATCTAAAATGAATTCTTTACCCTTAATTGAAATGAAAATAGTATGAGAACATTGCTGCTTTATTAACAGACAGTATTTGTAACTCTAATTACACTCCATCATTCTCATGAAATGACTCAATGCATGCAATATTTGCAATCTTCATTGATAAATATTAACTTTTTTCTGAAACTATTGATTTGTTGGGAAAGTCATGACGCATTTTTCTATGTTTTAAAAACTGTATTTATTTATATAAAGAACAGAAATAATCAATCAATGATATATTGCCTATTTTCCTCGATAATTTTTTGTATTTTTCAGGAAGCTTCATAATTCCTCGTTCGTAGAAAGACCTGTCGGCGAGAAACTGGACAAGGTACTTCGAAAAATGACCAATCGCCATCTGTTAAAATCATCACTTTTCCGAAAAATCAATAAAAATGCTTTATTCTTAATAAAAACCCTCCAGCCTTAATTGAAATAAAAGTCGTATGTATACATCGCTGGTTTATTAACAGGAAGTGTTGTGTGTAACTAATTACTCCATCATTCTCGTCAAATGATAGAATGCGTGCGAAAAATAAAATCCGACACGGGAAACTTGTTAGCCGGAGTTGATAAAGTAAAATTATTGTGCTGCGTAGGCTGGGATAGACCTACACGTCGTGCGGCAACTTAATCTTTTACACGGCCCGGGGAATAAGAGACGCGACTAGGATGAGAAGTTACCTAACGACGTTCACCTATCTAACAGAACTATTACGTCTGTCCGACTTGTTACGAGGGCTGTCTTCGACCGACACTTTTCAATTATTAATTTTTAGAAAAACACCGCGGCGTTTCTCAGATGATGTCAGATTAGCATATTGAATCAATTCGACCTAAGACGTTCGTTTCAACACTTGCGAAGTCGAATTCACAATTACGTAATAGTTTTTGACATTTAGTACATTGAACATGAAACGCGAAAATAAAAAATTATTTCATTTACATGGAATGAGTCCGCTTCGAGGATTCGCGCGTGCGAATCTTTTCCTTTGCACGACCGAGCACGAACCCTCGGAGATTCTAACGAGTGAACGGGGCTAATTCAGCTTGGTCTAGGTTCGATAATCGCTCGGAAATCACAGTGAACGCGAGAGAAACGTGGCCGACCTGTAAACTTTAAACAGCGAGTTAATTCGTACAAGCCCCGACTGTAATTAGATAGTAGAGTTGACTTTTTACCGCAGCCGGTGTGAAACTCAGAGAAGAGCTTCGTTAAAACTTTCAGAGAGTTTTTGTTCCTCTAGCTTTTTTACTCTTGCAATTTCAATCGTCATTAGTAGAAAATCCCTGAGAACTATTCAGCTTACTTCACATACGATACGTTGATTAGTATAAAAAGTAGTTTAAAAAACAGTTTTAATATTAAATAAATTGAATTTATAATCAATTATTTATAATATATTAAATAAATTGAATTTTATCTTCGAGGAATATCGAATAACGTTTGCCTCCCGAGGTTAATCTCGTTTGAAAGCTTTTCCTCGTACCCGATCTTCCCTTCGCCCTTCGTACCCGTTAGAGGAAACCAGGCACACGCGAGAACGATAGTCTTTTCGAAGCCATGGAAGCCTCGGCTCTTTCCGCTTTCTCAAGCCTGACGGAGGAGCAGCGTGCGACCGTAAATAAATAATAGAATTTAGCCAATGAAAGCGGCTCAGCCTCGTTGAAATAGGTCCGTGCAGTGACCCCGCGGGCTTCGATCCGTCGCGAGTTCGAGCTTAATTGAACCCTCCGCGCATAGACACAGTGGCGAACCAGAAGAAACTCGAAAGCAACGTTCGTTATATCCGTCGTAATACACCGTAGATTTTATTCATTTATACAAAAATC